>NW_028244867.1:0-54451 GCF_964263255.1 Lissotriton vulgaris
TTTTTCATTCTGCCGCTGACTGCTGCAGCTGCGTATCTCGGACTCTGCCTTTATCGCTGTCAGCGGCTCTTAAAGTCATCCATCAGGGACGCTTTTATTGCTGCTAATGTTCTGAACGTATAGCTCGCAGTGGCAACAATATCCAGACGAGTGCAAAGTGTGTCCTGTGCACACGTATATGTATAATGTGAGTTCTCAAGTGAGAACTCAGTTTTGGTGGAAGTTCAATATGAGGTCGGAGTCCAGCATCGCAAAGTGTACACATTTTTAATGTTTCAATGTTGATCAGTACAAACGAGTACAATTAGCCTACACGTGTTTCTTCACACCGTGCGAGGGCTGTGACTCTTCAGGGCTGTGATATAGAAGATAAGAAGCTTGGAAAGTGACGGCGCGCCAATGTAGTGTAAAAACAGTCTGGCAGTGCGGATGGAAAAGCAGGTTGGTAAGCCTGTACGTAGCAGCGGTGATTGAAGCCTCAGGACGGGTGTGTCCATAATGGCGTTCTGTGCGAGTAGGTGTGATGCACGGCGCTTAGGTCCTCATCCAGACGGCGGATGAGGACCTAAGCTCCGTTACGGACACACCCGTCCTGAGGCTTCAATCACCGCTACGTACATATATTGAACTTCCACCTACACTCTTTGAGTTCTCACTCGACATTATACATATACGTGTGCACAGGACACAGGGCGGTAACAAAAAAGCCTCACTTTAAGTCAGAGGACACTCTTTGCATTTGTTTGGCAGGGAATTCGTTCTCTATTCTGGCAGGGGCTGTTTTCTGCTGGGTTTGTTCCCCTGACCTGTTTGTACCGTAGAAGATTATCCACACACCAGGTACCCGCTGAACGCCATTTCTTCCTGACTCCCATCCAAACCCAATCTCTCCTCTCGCAATATCCAGGCGAGTGACTGCCACCGAAGCACCTTCTCCTCTGGGCCTGAGAGTTCACATTGGAGCAGTCATTGAAGGAAACCTTTCTGTCTGCTGTGCAGCTGAAGCCCGTGCTGCCATTATCGGTGTGGAAACAGCCTGGGGAGATTTCCGAACCCAGCGGATTCTTTACCGCTTTTCTCCCGCAGCGCAACGCTCTCTGGTCATCTGAGCGGGGCTGCCGAGCAGAGACGAGCGAGGACTGCACCACAACCCCCAGAAGTCCCAGCGCTCTGACGCGTCACCTGCTAGCGCCAGGAGGCGCTCAAAAGCGGCATCATCTCCGTCTCGCGGGACGCCCGGGGCGAAGCCCGGGCAAAGGGCGGGCCCTCTGTGGCCCTCAGAGGCCGGAGGAGGCTGGGCTGGGCCATAGCCCTAACATCCACTACAAGAGGTGAGCGGGGGTATAATCCAGCATGGGGAAGCGAAACAACACGCCTACGGTGTCTGCTCCAACGTCTTCCCCCAACCCACCTCCCTCCTTTAAATGTCTACTTGAAAATGCACTAACACTGGTCCAGGAGGAAATAGCTAACACAGAAAGGAGGATGTCTTTGGGCTATAACAACACTGTTTTGCATTCACCCCAAGCAAGCCCTTCTAACAACCTACCGCTATCTCCTGTAATTACCATCATGAAACCCTCCACTACACTAACATCGGAACGGCAGCCTGGGGAGAGTAGTCCAGTCATAACTATTGACTCACAGCCTGACTGTGCCGTACAGCTCATAATTTCACCCCCGCCCACGAACAACAAAGTTGGTGAGGGTAAAAGGAAAAGGGGCCCCTTGAAATCGATTGTTAATAAAAGGAAGCAACCTGTCCGTAATAAGAACCAGCCAGCTTCGCAGAGTATGTGGACCAGAGGGAAACAACAACAAACTGGGGATCAAATCAACAACATTGATACACCGCAAACTGATGCACCAGCCCCGACCATAACCATTTCTAGTGATGATCACAATTCCCTAGGCACACAGACTGAGTTTTTGACCGACAGTATTATCCAACCCAAGCCCAATGGGAACCTTATTGAGACAATCGTAGATACTGTTTTTAAACAATTGGAATGTCAAATGATAAAGCAATTTAATATTGTTTTTAAAAGGTTAGATAAATTAGAAAATTTAATTAAAAAGGAAGAGGTTAAAAGGAAAGGGGTGATTAGCCTTGACCAGCTTAGGGGCGACCGCCTTTTGAAGGACCTGGAGTCTGTTAATAAGGTTATTCAGTGCAGTGCGCCCAGTACCAGCAGTAGCAGCACGAAGGAGGTTCCCAAACCTGCTAGCAGCACCCCAACAGCCAATAACACGCCCAGGCCTACTAACTCAGGGCAGACTAAACCTGCTACTAAAGCGAAGCCAACCCCTCCTGTAGTCGTAGGCTCTTCTAACCCTACTATCACCTCTAACAGCACAAGACAGGAGGGTCATAACACAACTATCCCCTCTGTAAATCATGTGCTACAAAACAGCAATAATGCCAGGAACGCCCAACCAATAGCTAATAGACCCAGAAAATCTCAAGAATCCACCCTCCATTTACCACCTGACGCCTGCCCGTACGTTTTAGTATTGGCTGGCGTCCCACCTCTTAAAGGAGGACAGGGGGAATCCTGGGTCCAGTTGAACAACAAGTGAATTGATTGGCTGACCAAACACAAGGGGGTAGGCTATGACATCAGGAATGAAATCCTGTCTGCCCGTCGTGTGAGTTGGATTGGTCCCTTACGCAAAGATTTCAATGGGGACTGTATCGTCCTAAACTTCAGGCACCCTGGCACTGCTAAATACATACTTAACCATACTAGCACCAACACTGGACCTTCAACTGTTGTCACTCTCTTGCCCTTGGGTTATTTTTTATAGGCCCCCACCTATGTAAGCCTTTTCTGCCCCTTATCCCTTCCAACCTTTTCCAGCGCAGTCGCCTTTCCCACTTTTTAACAGATTCTCCGCACTGGCAGATACATGGAGTTTGGACTAACCATTAGATACCCTTTCTTACATCTCAGCTAATGATCACACCAACAATGAGGCCCTTGTTGGCAACTTCCCCATCTGTCCTACTGCAACATTGTTGAATTCCCTAGATATGTGTAGGATGTCATCTTGCTCCAAAAAAGGCGCCCATGGTCAAACCCTTATTACGGACCTTGATGAATTCTCCGTTCTGAGTTGGAACATTGCCGGCCTCCACGCCAAAATGAACATAAAATCTTGGATGGATTGGGTAACAAGCTTTGATGTTCTAATATTGCAGGAAACTTGGTGTACAAGATATTTACTCCTTGAGGGATATAGCTGCCATAATTTGATTGTTCCATCTCCCCCCACTGGTCGTCCAAGTGGAGGCTTATCCATTTGGGTCAAAATTACTGCTGGTGTTAAAACTGAACTACTGCCAACCACTAACAAAAATTTTATGGCTTTGAAATATTATGGACTGTTAAAGTTATGCTTTATTAATTTTTATAATGATTTTACAACCCATCCCAATATTAATTTTCTGGATTTTTTTACATTTATTGATGAAGTAGCCGATGGTCAAAAATATGGTAGCTTTGATGGCATTTGCCTAGGAGGCGATTTCAACGCACATATCTACCATAGTTCCATGCTTTGTAGGAGAGGTGAGGAACTATTAGACCTGTTAGCAACACGTGACTTAGTTGATGCTATGGAGAAACTGGATTTGGATGTAACCTACGCACCCGCCCCTACGTACATCGGCCGTGGGAGCTCTACCACTATTGATTATGTTTTCATTTCATCTCTCCTTGAGGATCTCCTTTTGAAATCTGAGGTCATTACGTCTCCATATAGCGACCACTATCCAATTTTAATTTGCCTCAAATCAATCAATCAAAACATCAAAAAACTAAATAGAAATTGGGGCAAAAAACTTAACAGCATCAACAGACAGGTTAAGGGTGGCTTGGAGGGGGATAGACTACCAAGGAGTCTTGGCTAGTGTCATTAAAAAACATCCTACTCTAGTTTCAGTATGCCTATCAACCACCAGCACGGGGCCTGACATTGTTAACTCTTTTTGTGAGCTATGCAAGGTAATAAAAGGAGAAATTTCTAAACCAGTTCCAGCCCACACTAATACTAATCCCAGGTGGTTCGACACCGCTTGCTCCAAAGCCAACCGGGAACTTAGGGCTGCCCTTACTGCAGTACCACGAGACCCGTCTCTGGTAAGGACCTTGAGACTCAGATATAAACTTTGTCTAAAAACTAGATCAGATGAACTATTAAAAGATCACTGGGATTCCCTTGTCCGTACTGCAGCCCTACAAGACATTGGAGGATTCTGGAGGGCTGTCAAGAATCTCAGGTCACTGGGCTCTAACATCTGTCCCATTAATTGTAACATCACAGGGGACGCGTGGGTTGACCATTTTTCTAAGATCTATGACGCCTCTGCAAATGGCAACCCAATTATAACTATCCCTGCCACACCGCCTTTAAATATTCTGTCTGAAGTCGAAGATGCAATCACTGAAAGCGCTGGTAACAAAGCTCCTGGCCCAGATGGCTTATCCATCGATCAAATTGAATGCGAACCGGACTTCTGGGCACCCTTGTTATGCAATGTCTTCAATAATTTATCCACCACTGCTGTCCCGAAAACATGGTCTTGTAGCACCATCGTGCCCATATTTAAAAAAGGCAACAGACTTGACCCTGGCTGTTATCGCCCAATATCATTAATCGATAATACTTTAAAAGTCTTAGGCAGGGTTCTTTTTAATAGAATTAGCACTTGGGCAGAAGAACATACCATCTTACATCCCTGCCAGCTAGGGTTCAGGAGTAAAGTGGGCACGGTGGAACAGTGTTTGAACCTTAACCTACTTATGGATAAATATACAATTGCCAAAAAATCACCCATATATTTTGTTTTTATGGATTTAAGTTCTGCGTTTGATTTTGTTAATCGCTCCCGTTTATGGTCAGTTCTGTTAACTTATGGTTTAGATGAATCCTTAGTTTATTTTCTGGCATACCTTCATAGCGATTTGAAAGCCCCGTGTTCGTATAAATAATGATGGTGAAGTCTCTAATGATATTTTAATTGGTAGGGGGGTCAGACAAGGGTGTGTTCTGGCCCCCCTACTTTTTATTCTGTATATAAATGATCTGAGCATTTCTGAGCAAATTAACTAATGATGTTCCGCAAGTTAACGGCAATTCAGTTCCGGCATTGCTCTACGCAGACGATGCGGTCCTTATGGGCCGCACCCCTAATGCCTTGCGAATTTTAATTTCTGGCTTTGTTAAATTGATGACAGACTTGGGCCTTTGTACCAACTTTAAAAAATCATTTATAATGTCTTGTGGCCCTAAAAGTTACAAAATAAGCCATATTCAATCAGGGGATGATATTTTAAAATGCACTTGCACTTTCCCTTATCTCTGTCTGTTATTTTCCAACACTGGCTCTTGGCAACCCCATGTCGCCCTGGGTAGGAATAAAATGAGCAAGGCTATCAATTCTTTAACCTCCCTTCGCCAACCCAAACAAGCAGACGTGATTGTGTCACTTTTACAAATCTATAGAACACAATGTCTGCCTGTGGGCACCTATGGTGCCGAGATATGGGGTTATTCCAACAGCACAAAATTACAGTCCGAAGAAAATAGATTTTGTCGAAGATTCTAGGGGGGGTCATAAGCGCACCAACTTATATTTGTCATAGAGAACTAAACCTCCCTTATATTGAAGATTTTATAAGATCTAGACCCGCACTGTTTTGGATAAAAATTTGGTGTAATTCTGGCGCTTCCCTGTCACGTGATATCATCAGGGATTGCCTGAAATGTGAGAAGGCTAACTGCATACCCTGGTTTAGGGCTGTAGAAAACAGTTTATCAAGTGTGGGCCTGGGTCACCTTTTTACATCCCCACAATTGATCGATCAAACACATAAGAACTTAACAAAAAGGGCCCTCTATGAATGTTACCGCAAGGAGAGGCTAAGGCGTGACCTGACAAAATCTTCTACAATTAGATATACCGCCTTTATGGAGTCATGTGAGAAACCATCTGCCCCGCCTCAGAGTTATTTACGCTTAAAACTAGGCAGATGGAATAGGAGTTTGCTATTCCGATTCAGAGACGGAAGCATTATAAATTTATTTTGTTTTCCGTTAGGTTTTAACAAATGTGTGGAAAGCATAAAATGTCCCTGTAATCTCGGTGGTACAGTCTGCTCCATTTCATTTTCTTTTGCGGTTTTTACAGAATGCACACTTTGCACTTTATAATGCCGTATTGTAAGAAAAATGCTCTGACTGATTTTAATTTAGCTTTTAAAGATATTTTAATGTTAAAGACTGATGAGGCCATCCTCAGAGTGAGCAGCTTTCTTAAAGCAGCTGTACGATCACGTGCTTCTCTGCTAATTGATTGAAATATTTGCACTATGCTTATTCTTTGCACATTTGCTTATTGCACAATGCATATTTTTGCACTAAGAATTGTACTTTTGCACATGATTAAATTGTATGTTGCTATGAGTCTGTATATGTGGGATGGAATCTGTGTTTTATATTATTGCTGAATTTTATGCTGTACTTTTATGGATGTTTTACAATCCGAATAAAGATCATTTGACTTTGACTTGACTTGATTGAAGGTTACAGTGTGTCTTAAGCCCTCCTCGAAGTATTTGGGCCTTATGCAGAAGCTGTAGTATTGGGCATTTGTGTACGCGTGTAAGTGTTTCCGTTTCCCGGGTGTGTGTGCATGTAGGTAATTGTGTGTGTATGTATGTTGTGCGTTTGTATATAGGTGCTGCATGTATGTTGATGCCCGTGTGTAGATTTTGTCTGCGCAGTTGTGTGTGTGGCCGTTTTTTCCAAGCAGTGGTTAGCAAAGAAAGTAGCGCAGTTTGTGTGCATCGCCCCTTCAGTACACGCGGAAAGAAGGGCATTAGCCGGGCTGTAAAGTTTCAGGAGCAGAGAATCACGCCCCTATTGCTAACAGGATATTGTAAACATCTGCCAGCAGTCTGTCCAGAATTGAAAATGACACCTCACAAACTACCTTAGACATACAAAAAGCAGCACCGACAGAAATGTTGAATAAAGAGATGTGGCCTAACATCCAGAGCGGTCGATCTCGGAGCTGGGGAATCGGGTTCTCATCTCTGCAGGGACGAGCAACAACATCCTGTAATTCCGTGCCAATAGCTTAATCTCCCGTGCCAATCAAAAATGAATGTGCCTGTCTGCAATGCAACCGATGCTAGTGTGTAGTGCTCTGATGCGTTCGGGCCATAGAAAAAAACTCCATAATAAAATAAAGCGATTTTATTCCTCTCTCCGATTGCAAAGTACATTGTGAAAGATTTTTGCGACCAACTTATTCACTGTCATCTAAAAAGTACACGTTTTGAACCAGATACGGTAAAAAGTGAATAAAAACTCGGTGATCATATCATATTGCCGAGTGTTACACAGAGGTTTCAAAATTTGAAAAAAAAATCTGATTGTACAAAATTCTTCCCAGTTATTAGAGAGAACCCGTGCCGTCTCGAAGTGAATTTGAAGGGGGCACCCTTTGGGCCACAAATAAATCTGTGGGGTCAGCTACAAATGGTATATATCTTTATCTAAAGATGCATACACATAGATATTAAACCTTTTAAGCAAACACTGCTTTTGAAATGAAAGGTAACTTAAACAATTGTGTGTTGCAAGGATCAGTTTGTTTGTTTTTTCTGTGTGGCATCCTGCTACCTTGAGCAGCTATGGTAGTGCAGCAAAAGTGCACTTAGAGCTGGGGCATTATCTCTTTCTGGCCCCATTCAAAAGGTGCCACTGCTTAATGGGTCTGGCTATTTAGTGATGCAATTGACATCAATCAAATGATATAGGAGACATGTCATACTGAGTTATAAATAACAAGCATTTGCAATGTAATGGGCTCGCATTTACGCAAGTTTAAGCTATTTGCATTGTAAATGACAATGGGTTTTAAAAAATGAAAGGCATTGTTACTTGCAACGTCAATGGCTCAAACTTCCGTAAATGCGAGACCTATTGCATTGCAAATGCTTGTTCAAGATCTTGTCTTGAATTCACCAAAGAGCCCGCTATATATCGCATGTTAGAGTCAAATTCCAGCAGCACATTATGTTAGAATCTGTTATTACCTGAACCCTCAGTGCCAGTCGCTGAGCTAATCTTCTTGTTCTGATGTGCCACCCTCCTTTTCGTGTTGTGAATTAGGGGAGCCCTTCTTTTGTACCACACCATCAAGCTTGGAACTTATCATATTATAGTCTAAGTGGAACTTGTGCAGTGTTCTCTTTGCTGGTGCAAATTAGAGCAGGGCCTCCTGCACTTGCTGGGTTAAATCTGAGATATTCATACCATCATGTTGTAATTCTTGTAGTTCTCTGGGTCTACTGAAGGAAGTGACCACCTCTCAGCCTTCCAAACAAATGAATAAACAAATGAAGAGTCAGTCAGACAGAGAATGTAAGGCAAAATATTTGTTAGTATTACACTTGACTGGAGTCCGATCTGACCAGCCTCCTTGGATTGCCGCAGAGGGTCTGACTTCAGTCAGCATGGCAATGCATAAAGCACATTTCTAATACACTTAATACCCTTAAAGACACGCCCAGACTGGAATTTTCCAGTTCGTAGATGGTGAACAAAGGAGATACAGAAAGATGAGCTGCAATCCTGGGACCAGGTACATGCTATCTTAGCGTCAAGGTTACTCTGCCTGCCACTCTAAGAGAGTGAACAGGCCTATCTAATGAGACAAGTATGTAACGACATTCTATTAATTAGTGCAGCAAAGCTCCATCTTGGAGAAATACTGAAAAAATGAGGCTGCTTTCTGCTGAAGTAGACACCGCGAGACAGAAGTTAGTTTCGATCATGGCTCAAAATGGCGGCTGAATACAAAATGGTTCCACGAATGCGAACTCAAATTGTACAATATGAAAAGAAATTCACTAAAACAATTTCTATTTCAACACTATGGAAAGCCATATCTGTGTCCCTGTGATTGAGGAGCTTCCCTGGAATGCGCAGGGCCCAGGCTGGTCTTGGAGCAAGCGATCAATGTGCGTGCTCCACTGCAAACCTGTTCGAAAAGTTTTCTCCTCCCAACAGTGTGGCCAGGAGCTGCTCCATGTTTGCTATGTTTGTGGGCTGGGGTACTCCAGGAATGCAGAGATTATTTCACCTGGAGCGTGTCTCCAGGTCCTCTGCCTTGTCCGCCTTCGCTTGGACACTCCGTAGAAGTTTCTCCATTTTAGCTTGTGCCTGTGTGCCCATGTTGAGAGCATCCTCTACCTCAGACACTTTGTTCAACTGTGTCCAAGTGCTCTGTATGTTGGTCAAGTTGCTTGGACATCCTGTTCATGCAGTATGAGAGAGCATCCATTATTCCCATCTATTTTATTCAGGCTATGTTGCATGGTAGCTAGAATTTGCTTCATGTCTGTGTCACCTGACGTGTCGCCAGCTTCTGAACACGATTCAGACTGGTTTTTATCAGTGTCTGGGTGTTTTCTTCTGTTCGAATTGCCGCTTAAACTGTGTATTTTTTTTTTTTTTGGTTCTGCCTATTACTTTGTATGTAGGGCAGCACTGTCTTGCACAAATGTATTCCTCAGGTTCATTTCTGTTGCTTGCTGTTCCGATGTAGAGTGGGCGGCAAACTCCACTGAAGGTGGACAGGACTGACCAGTGGCTTCTCACTCAGGCCATGATTGAAAGTTGAGATTTTCCGTTCAAACATCAGATAACGCTAAATGAACTAAAAAAAATTATTAAATGGACGAACATGGGTGGTGGTGATTTTTTATCTCACTTGAAGAGTGCTACCTGGGACTGCTACAAAATTGTATCAGCTTCTTTGCATATATACTTGGATGCACAGGGATGGTGCACGCACCAGGTTTAGCACCCTGAAACCAGAAACTTTGACTAACTTGAACTAAACAAGGAGTGCGGGTTACCAACTTTCAATCATTGTATTACGTTTCTGTCCCAACCGGGACCCAGAACCTGCTGACTATTCATATTTAAATCAACTCTCAACATCAATGGGATTGAACGCTTGCATCTTCAATGGATATTTGAAATGTCCTATTCATGTTTAGATTTATTTTGCAATATTTACGCATGTTTCATGTACTTCTATAAGATAGTTTTGTATCATACGTCTTTAATTGGGGTCGTTCTACGTCTATAGGTAGGGAGGAATCGTGTATTCTGTGGGTTACGCTTCACGTTATGAAGGGAGGTACTTTTTGTTAATGGGCGGTGAATCCATACTGAGGTTT
Source organism: Lissotriton vulgaris (assembly GCF_964263255.1). Lineage (NCBI taxonomy): Eukaryota > Metazoa > Chordata > Amphibia > Caudata > Salamandridae > Lissotriton > Lissotriton vulgaris. The sequence continues at coordinate 10,263 of NW_028244867.1, forward strand.
TTCAGTTGACTAATTCGCATTTTGAAGGTAGGAGGGAAATAAAGGCTTAAATGCACGGTTGGGAATGTGAGAGTCACAGGTCTAAGAATATAGGTAACTTTTTGAGAGTTTAAGCGTAGTATAGTCGTAAACACGAGGGTTATGAGGCTTTTGTTGCAAGTATGGTTTAACGAGGATTTTCGCTTTGCACAATGTTTTTAAACGTGATGAGTACGGGGTTTTATTGGAGACCTTTTTAATGGAGGTATGATTTAATGATTGTTTGCATTTCACTGTTTGTATAAAAGGGTGTAATATTAGAGTGACGTTTTTCACAGAATATAGTTTTACAAAATAGATGCAACTTTATATACGTTGAAAATGACGTTCTTTGACGTGTTTTTTTTTAATATTCAGTTACCCCCGAAGAAGGGCAAAAAAGCCCGAAATGCATTTGGTTACATTACTTCATGTGATAAAATGGATGGAACATCTTAATATGCTGTAAAAAGGCCTGTACTTACATTTTAAAAGCACTTGAAAATTGAGATTTTCAGTTCAAACCTCAGATAACGCTAAATGAACTAATAAAAAGAGAAATGATTAAATGGACGAACATGGGTTATGATGATTTTGCATCTGACTTGAAGAGTGCTACCTGAGGCTTCTACAAAATTGTATCAGCTTCTTTGCATTCTCACTCAGGCCCACATGTCTTTAAGCAGCATCTCTGTAGCACCCACTACCTACCTGGGTGGTTCTCTGAACGTTGTGCGTGCTTAGCTGCACGCCTTTTGCAGTGAGACCTTCGTCTCGGCTAAGGTCTACCACTTGGCCACTATTGTCCCCTTAGTCTGTCATCCAGGGTACAGCTGGCTATATTCTAAGCACTTTGCAGCCCTATATATTGTGTGGCCTGGGAAGGCCCAGTTTGGTTCTTATACTATCTGTTATTCACCACTAGTTGCCAGTTTACCAACTCACACTTTTTCGCTTTTCCATGTGATGATGTGCAAGTAATCAGTTACCCGAGGCCCATTTATGCAACATGTGAGGGCCCAAAGTCATGGCAGGCTGATCTCTCCCGGACTCGCCGGTCGTATCAAATAATGGTAGCAGGGGGGCTCCCCAACCTCGACCGCTCCCTCCGTCGCTCCCATATCACTCACCGGCTCAAGGATGCAGCGGCTCGGGTCCCTGAATGTGCGCAGGAGGTGCCCTGGCGGCCGCTGGCTGATTCATGGGGCCGCACCCCATCCAGTGCGATCAGCCCTCCTCTCCAGTCGGGGCCAACTAGCTTTAGCGACACAGAGCCCGCCCCTCTCATAACGCTCTCAAGGCCCCCCACCAAGCAGCACGTTGCCCAGATTAGGCTGCGCTGCTGCTTGGAGAGCCTGCAGTCCACCTCTCCTCCATGCGCCGGGCTATGCCCTCACCCAGCCACCTCCCCAGACTACCTCTGGCAATGCCGAGAGTAAACCGCTCATCAAGCGCTTTGGGGGCAATGGCAACATCTGTTTAGCTGCTTCTGGGGTGAGTTATTCCGAATTGGGAAGTAGGATTGTTACCGGGTTTGCAGAGCTCCAACTTGCGGATATCTTGGAGCCAGTTAAGCTTCGCTCTCCATTAAAGAGTACTTACTATAACTTTCATTGCCCAGGGTTGTGGAATTTAATAAAAATATCTACTTTTCCATGGGGCAGGTTGCTTCATAAATCTACTTGTCCTGTAACAAAATCAATTTGTCTGTTTTCTGCCACGTAATGCGGCGACAAAGTATGGCAGCAATCTCTTTATATGAGAGCTCTGAAATAGCCTCTCTGATTATCCCAGGTCTCCTTCTATAGTAGGGTTTGAATACTAGCAATTCCCTTATGCTGCCATGTTTACGCCGTTCCCCATACTGGGGCTGTAGTTAATGGTAAGCAACAGTTTCAGGGTTGGAATGCCTTTTGGAGTCTGTACAAATCTACTAACTTGCACGTTTTAAGGGTTTTCAACAAGTCTTCTCTAGTCTTTTCCCATACAGAGATAGGTTGGAAATGTACTCCTGACAATGGCAGTGTTGAGAAAAGTGTTTGGAGGGAAAGTGAACTTGCTAACACTCAGATATTTCGCATGAGCATGCAGTTCACAAATATTTTCTTGGAGTACTATTTCTTGCCCTACTTGTGTAAAGCCTTGTGAATTCACGAAAGCTGTAGATCTACTTAATGCAAGGACATGGGTGCACTTTTAAAACTTTATTTAATGATGTGGCCCCTAATTAGGTTTGGTATTAACAATGACCTTTGGTGTGTTATTAACATTCTCTCTCCCTCTATCCGCTAGATTCACTGAGTGACAGCATTCTGTTATTTCACAAGCTGCATATCGACACACAGTAGTTTTGTTCAGTGCCAGGAACTACTGTGGCAATGTGTGCTTTTTGAGACTAAAACAAGTTTTGCTTTTACCAATGTTTGTTATAATGGTGAGGGCCCGGCAGCTCCCACACCAATAAGGATTTACAAAAACCATGCCAAAACAAGTGACGCATTGACATAACCAGAGAGCTGACCAACCATTTTAGACCTACTGACTTTATCAATGCTTGTTTACTTCTGTTTCCCATAATCTTATTAAAACTGGTTACTGGTTTTCCATTATGAATATTTTTGGGAAATACTAGCATTCATCAACCTATTTTACTAAATGATGCTGCAAAGAAATGGTACCTAAAACTTTACAATAGTTTAGCTAAATGTTGTTGCATTTTTTTGTGAAAGCAAAAAATAATCAATCTTGGTTTTAAGCTTCTGCAAATATTTGCATCTAATCAGAGAGCATTCTGGGAGAATTATACATAGCCTCATATTGCTAAACATTGAAAACCTGTGCACACATTTGTATATGGGAACCACTGTCAGTAGTGCATTCTGGACTTTTAATATTTACTTACTTAGAGTGCTCACCCTAATATTAAATGCTTTGCATTAATGAACCATAAGTACAAGTTTGAACAACATTAACACATGAGCGCAAATATTACCTTAACTGCAGGCAATGCCTTTCCTTGATCCATAATATGGTACTATAAACTGGCAGCCACAGGGTTTGTGCTGTAGGGGGTTGGGCCTACTTGTTCCAAGGACAAAATACACATGAAAACCTGTGGCCCTTGACCCCAAACAATATGGCCCGGGCATCATCGGATTGCTGATAGCAGTTCTATTTCATGCAGTGTGCTTTCATTGTGTTCCAAAGGGGGCATCATGCAAATAATTTATAAATTACTTGCCTAGTTCTGCTCTGCCAACTGAGAAGTGGCAGTGGTTTCAGGAGCATGTGCATTTGGGAAGCAACTATGAATTTTTTGGGTGTGGCTTTACAGACCAACTGTCGCCAGCCCTTATGTGATCACCCGAAAATTCTTTTCAAGAGAACTACAGAATAGATTTGGCTCCACCAGAATGTTGGTGAACTGGAGTACATGTTTTAATTATGCAAAGGTTGTGTGCTTCTACCGAAAAAGTGCTTCTCCTGCATGCGATTGTTATTTTGTTTATCCAGCCGCATGAGCCAATATAGTATCGCTGACTAGAGGAGGCTGACTAACGCACAACTTATCAAGCGCACACTGGGATGCAGCTTGAACTTTCAGGGGAATGTGCATGGTACTGTGAGTGTTTTAGATAAGTAGATAATTTACGGTGTTTGTTTTTCTCTGGCCGCAGCAAGCTCCTCCTTCCCATCATTAATTTTGGATTTCAGAGTACAGTCATGTGTTTGAGAGCAATATGGGAAGCCCAGGTGTACAGTAATCCTTTTTAATTTTTAGATCTGCCTTGACAGTGCAGCTATCATTGAGCCTTATGTGATCAACTGAACTTTCAGAGCACTATTAATAGTGCTTAGGCTCCAACCCATAGGTTTTTTTTCTTCTGCGTAGGGAATTTGATTGGTCCGAAATTGTGTGGCTGTACAGGAGTGCTTCTGTTACCCATCTTGGCTTGTGGCTAGGGTTGTTCTCGGTCACCATAACCAACTCAGTCGGCCTGTACGAAGTCCATGATCATAGCTGTAGTCCTGATTTGTTTATTATGAAATGTTACCAAAAAGGCAGTAGGCCTGATGTATTTAGTGTAAAAAGCATGCTTTAGTCAATATACATTAAAGGGTGTATTGCTATTACTCTGTGTTTACCCCTTCGCTGCTAGCCCTTCATCTCCCCCCCTCGCCCCCCCCCCACACCCCTGGTTAAGCCTTTTTTGGGCTACTTATGGTAGTTCACGCTTAGGCCCCTGTAACCTTTTTTCCACGTAAGGTATCCATGCCAAATGTGTCCTTTACTTTCCACATCATGGGGATTGTAAAGGTACCCAAGGATTCCCCTGGAAGGGACTCAGAAATTAGCCAAAATACAGGTACATTTTTTTTTTTGGGGGGGGGGGGATTTTGAAACAGTGCTGCAGAAAAAAGCGTCTAGTTTTTTCCCTGCAAATTGTATCAACAAACTGTTTGTGGTGCAGAAATAACCATCTTTCCAGCTTTCAGGGACACACTTTTGTTTGTCAGAAAACCAAAATGTTTTACGGTTTTTACATTTTACTGGGACATAGCTGTCTTGCTTCTCCTTTGAGATAATACAGAATCTCCACACAGTGGCTCAACACTCTATGAAGCTGGAGACATTAACACAAAACAAACTCCTCTAGAAAAGGGTTTTATTTTTCAAAATGCCAAGACACTCTCTTAGGCTTGGGGTTTTATTTTACACAATGCTATCCAACAGAAAGGCTTTCCCAGATGCTAAATGCAAAACATTCAAAAAAAAAAAAATATATATATATATATATATATATATATATATATATATATATATATATATATATATATATACACGTATACAAGCAATAACCACTTGGTAAATGCAACCGTTAAATGCATGAATAATACTGATGTATAAACAAGCAGCAAATAATATGAGAAGACTCAAGCAAATATAATATGCTGGACGTCCTGCAAGAGATCAGAAAAATATATACACTCTAGATACATCAAATTATTACTTTGGATATGCTTGTCACTCTTTCACACATCACAAAGAAAACACCTCACATGATCCAAGCCACTGGCCACACATCTCAATGGCATTCATTAAACCTCAACACTTCATCGCGTGCAAACACTGCATCTTAGCCCACTCCTGACCGGGGGGATTAAACAGCCGTTGATAAGATCCTCAGCAACCAGGATTCTGCTGTACCGAAGTAGACGTTCGGATTCGAAAATCCCAGTTTCTAAGTCCACAACCCTCCGCTTTATAATCTCAAAACACACTAGAAGGTTCAGGAAAACTTCCCCCGCGCAAGAGGAGTTTACCAGAACTGGCCAGCTTCCACGCAAGCATTCCATGGCAGGAAGGAGTTCCCACGCCCACTCTCCAAACTTTTTTTTTTTGAAAACCTTTTTTTTAGCATTCAGTAGAAATACAAGCATGAGCCTACAACCGCGGGGGCCGGCCACTAGACAAATTAAAATCGTTGATATCACAATGCGACACAGCTCATCAGCCGACAACCCAGAGGTCCGGCAGCGATTCAGGATAAAACGTGTATTCGAATGCATAACTGGATTTCAGGATGAGACACAGGTTTCATATTATATAAGAGAGGATCAGGTGCAATAAAATCAAACAGGAGAATGCGGGGGGCAGGGTAAGAAACAAGATATGCATGTAATGACTACTATATTAGAAATTTGGCGCCAAAGCATATAGGTCGGTACAAAAAGAACACACAATATACATTCCATGTTGCGCCAATACTAGAGGCCTGCCCACCCAGAAATCAGGATATCATAAAAGCAAAAGCATGAAATACAAGCATACGATAAGAATCTGAATGATTCGTAGCTATACTGATCCTACGAGAAAAGAAAGAGAAAGAAGGAAAGGCCATAGAAAATAAAAAAGGCAAAATAACCCCCCCCCCTCCAGCCCCCCACCCTGCACCCCTGCAAATGGCTACAGCCTAACCCCACTAACAGCGTGCCTGTCGCCCCTAATCACTAAAACCCCAAAGGTAGGAAAAAGAACGGAGGAGGGCATATCCATGTGGGCTCCCAGCCCCTTTAGACCCCCCACCTGAAACAGCCACCCCCTATCACTAAAAGACAAACTTATGACAGCAATATAGAAAAATTAGAGGGTACCGTGAGACACCGGCCAGCCTCTTAGAGCAAACAGTTGCAGGTCCAACACTTGTGAAAGCCATGCCAACCCATCCCGATCCAGCCGATCTTAACCTTGGCCCCTCCGAACGAGAACACGAACCCCTCCCAGCGAGACCCAAAGGCACACAAAGAAGCAATAAAGAAGAAGAGTCATCAGAAATCAGCCCATGGCTACCAGCAGGCAGTGAGTCCTCAGGAACTGTAGATGCAGACAAACTCTCCCTCCTAGATGAACAGTCCCAATGTGTCTTGCACAGGAGTCGTAGCATCACCAGGAAAGGAGAAGATGACCACAAAATGGACGGAAAATCACAGACAAAAGTCTCCGGGAGGGGAACGCCTGATGATATCTCCAAAGCCGGTAGTGGTGGAAGGTTCAGCAATGCCATGACATCCTCTGGAACACAGTCTACCAGGGCACCATCCGATAGTTCCAGTACTTGTTTCCTCATGGGGTTATCGCACGGAGTCAAAATGGCCGCAGTTTGAACGGCTGCAGATTCCAGTTTCAACAATAAGGCCGGGCCCGGTTCCGCCGGGAGCATTTCAGATAGGCGCGTGTCCAATTTGCTCAACAGAATATCCACATGTGAGCGGAATGCTCAAAGTTCTGCCAGTATTAACCTCAGCGATGGCTCATGCACCGTTCGATCCATATTCTCATGCTCGATATCAATCACGATCACCTCCCCGGGTGAATCCAGCATCGTCGGGGGGGGACAGCCAGGATCTCGAACGTGCAAATGCGAAGGGTGACCAGTCTTTGTTCGCAGCCACGGTCAACCCAGTTAAGGCCGCAGGCCAGTCACCCCGAACCACCGAACCCCGGCGGGCGCAAACCGGGTCCGCGGGACGGGGGCCCCCACCAGCAGCAAGCAGCAAGCAGACTCACTCCTCCGTCGACACTGAGCAATGAAAATGATCGCCGCCAAATTCGAGCTGAAACAAAGCCTCCACTCCGGTCGACCGGACCCAGCCGGATTCTCCTGGCCGATGTTGTTACACTACAGACCGGCTGTGAAAGTACTCCAGGCCCCGGCTTCACCACTGGAGCAGGCCGCAAACTTGAACTCTATGTAACTCCGTCAAACAAGCCGATAAACGTTTCCGGATTTCACCATCGGAGTGCGGGACAGTTCATGCACACAGAGACTAGGCTTTAAGTCAGGATAACATGCAGGATATCGTGGTGGGTTAAGGAGGTCGGGGGAGCCGGGAGCCTAAGCAGCCATCTTGCTCGCTGACGTAGCTCCTCCCACTCTCCAAACTTGAACGTGATTAACCCAAACAACTTGCAAGCGTTGCTGTGCGGGCAGATAAACCTCAAGCCAGGCAGAGTCAGAATTTAGGATGACATGAGGCCATGTCAAAACCAATAGTAAGAACTTCATAATACTTCCAATGTACAACACAATGCACAATTGTGAACCACTGCTTATTGCATCACATACTTCATCTTTCAATGTACAACACAGTGCACACTTGTGCACCACTGCTCACAACACTGCACTTGGAGATCAAAAAGTACATTCCACACCTCTCTCTCTGTCGCATGCTTTCAAATGCACATCCCACATGTTCTGTTCTTGGCAAGGCTGTTATACTCCGTGGCTGCTCCCACTGAAAAACTGCAAGATTACAAGAAATAAACCTTTAAGAGAAGCAAGGCATATTCAGGACCTAGTACATTCAGGCTAGGATAACATAATACACCAGAGTGAATGAAAATAATGGTAGTCAATGGTCATCACAGGGTGTCAGACCACAAGAGTGCCTCTAGCACTACAATAGCCTGTTACTACTTTGTGTGCTTTCATCCTCCTTCCAGTTAGTGGTAGAAATGTGTGTGAAAGCAATAATGGCTCATGGAAAGCTATACATTTCGAGACACCATTCTGAATTCAGCAAAGGGTCATTTGTGTTAAAGTTTTTTTTAACAGAAACTAACAGTTGAAAATAGGAAAAATTGAAAATGAGTTAAAAAAATCAGCCATTTGTGCCAACGGTTTCACCCGTAACTTCTTCTAAGTATGACTGATTTTTTTTTAAAGCAATACACTTTACATCCGCTGGACCCTTCTGGTTGTTGTGATATATAGGGCTTGTATGGTATGTTATTATTTCTTTGTGCCCGTGTTAGCGTCCTGATCCCCATTTGTGCCTGCTGTTTTGTTATTGTCATTTTGTGCCCGCGTTAGCGTTTTCCTTCCTGTTTGCCCGCCTACCTCGCCGCCCTCCGTCTTCCCTCCCCGCTTCCCGCCACCACCGCTGACCCCGCCCCTTTTTTTCCTTCTGTTCCCTCCCCGCTCTCGCCTCCCAGCTGCTCCGCCCACCCGCGCACTTCGCCTTATATGGCGACCGTGCGAACGCGCAGCGGTCACGCGCAACGGGCGCGCCGATTGTGCGCCGAAGGCGCGCCAAAGGTAAGCCCGTCTACGCCCGTCCGCGCTTGGACCGCGCCCAGTGCCAGGACCCCTGGCCCTCGAAGACCCCAGCTGACCCGCCGGACGTACTCCGCCGCCACCCTCATCGCACTCAACACCGGCCGACTCCCAGAATGCCATCAAGCCACACCACGACGCACCCACGGACCTTTCAGCTGCCACGCCTGCAAATTCACCTGCATCCGGACCTGCCTCGCACCAGCAGCCGCCAAGTCGAACACCAGCAGCACCCACCTCAAGTGCATCCTGCTCAACACCCGCTCCGTCCACAGACACGCCATCGAACTCTGGGACCTCCTAGACGCCACAGCCCCTGACGTTGCCTTCCTCACAGAGACCTGGATGAACACCTCTTCAGCTCCCGACATCGCCATCGCTATCCCAGAGGGCTACAAGATCGTCCGGAGGGACCGCAACGCCAACCAGATGGGAGGAGGCATCGCCATCATCCACAGGAACACCATCCGTCTCACGACCAGCACCGACAACACCCTGACCACCGCCGAACACCTGCATTTCCAGATCCACACCGACCCGAACACCACCCTCAGAGGCACCCTGATCTACCGACCCCCGGGACCACGCACACAATTCAGCGAGGACATCGCCGACTTCGTCAGCCCGCATGCCCTCCCCTCCGCCGACTACATCCTCCTGGGGGACCTCAACTTCCACCTAGAGAACAACAACGACCGCAACACCAGCACCCTGCTCGACAACCTCGCCAATCTTGGACTCAAGCAGCTGGTGTCCACCCCCACCCACCTCGCCGGACACACACTCGACGCAGTCTTCTCTTCCTGCACAGACATCGACTTCAGCCACGCCACAGAGCTTCAATGGACGGACCACAGCTGCGTCCACTTCACCTTCAAGAGAACGACGACCCACCACCACCAGCAACAGGCCGCCCGCAGAAGCTGGAACAAGATCACAGCAGACCAGCTCGCCACCTCCCTGAGCCAGCACCCTCCTGCCAGCTCAGCGAACCCCAGCCAGGCCGCCGACAACCTCACGAAGTGGATCAGCAACTGCGCGGACGAACTCGCCCCGCTGAGGACCCCGCCCAGCAGACCCGGCAGCAAGAAAGCCCCGTGGTTCACCGACGAACTCAAGAGCTCCAAGAAGAACTGCCGAGCCCTCGAGAGTCTGGAGAAGGGACCCTACACCGGACAACAGGACCACCCTCAAGCTGGCCACCCGGAAGCACCACCAGCTGATCCGCGCCGCCAAGAAAACTGCTTTCAAGGACCGGCTGGACAACAACGCACACAACTGCAAGGAACTCTTCAACATCGTAAAAGAGCTATCCAACCCCAGCGCAGGAAACAACGACATCACCCCATCGCAAGACCTCTGCAACTCCCTCGCTTCATACTTCCACAACAAGATCGCGGACATGCACAACAGCTTCAACAACCAACCAACGCACACCAAGACCGAACAACCACCCCTCACCACCACCCTCCACGCCTGGACCCCGATCAGCACCGAAGACACCATCCGCACGATGAACTCCATCCACTCCGGATCACCGACCGACCCCTGCCCTCACCACGTCTTCAACAAGGCTGACGCTGTCATCGCACCCCACCTGCGAGACATCATCAACACATCCTTCGACACCGCCACCTTCCCTGAGAGCTGGAAGCACGCCGAACTCAGCGCTCTACTCAAGAAACCCACAGCGGACCCCACCGAACTCAAGAACTACCGCCCCATCTCGCTCCTCCCGTTTCCAGCCAAAGTAATTGAGAAGACCGTCAACAAGCAGATGGCCGCCTTCCTCGAGACGAATGGATCCCTCGACCCCTCACAGTCCGGCTTCCGAGCCAATCACAGCACCGAGACCGCCCTCATCGCTGCCACCGATGACATTCGAGCCCTGATGGACAACGGAGAAACAGCGGCCCTCATCCTCCTAGACCTCTCCGCGGCATTCAACACTGTCTGCCACCGCACCCTAGTACAGCGCCTCAGCAACGTCAGAATCCAGGACAAGGCGCTGGAATGGATCATCTCCTTCCTCGACGGAAGAACACAGAGAGTCCGTCTACCACCGTACAAGTCAGAGGCCACCGAAGTCATCTGCGGCGTCCCTCAAGGATCCTCTCTGAGCCCCACCCTCTTCAACGTCTACATGAGCCCCCTCGCGGCCATCGCACGCCAACACAACCTCAACATAATCTCCTACGCCGATGACACCCAGCTGATCCTCTCCCTGACCAACGACCCCGCCGCCGCCAGAGCCAACCTGCACGAAGGGATGAAAGAGGTAGCCGAGTGGATGACGACCAGCCGCCTGAAACAGAACTCGGACAAGACGGAGGTCCTCATCCTGGGCTCCTCACCCTCCGCCTGGGACGACTCCTGGTGGCCTCCCGCCCTGGGCACCGCACCCAAACCGACAGACCATGCACGCAACCTGGGCTTCATCCTGGACTCCTCCCTCTCCATGACCAGGCAAGTCAACAACGTCTCCTCGGCGTGCTTCAACATCCTACGCATGCTACGGAAGATCTTCTGGTGGATCCCCACCGAGACCAGGAAGACCGTCACCCAGGCCCTCGTCACCAGCAGACTGGACTACGGCAACGCCCTCTACGCCGGTACCACCGCCAAGCTCCAGAAGAGACTCCAGCGGATCCAGAATGCCTCAGCCAGACTCATCCTCAACATCCCACGAACCAGCCACATCTCCGGACATCTGAGAGACCTGCACTGGCTCCCCGTCAACAAAAGAATCACCTTCCGCCTCCTCACCCACGCACACAAAGCCCTACACGACCAAGGCCCGAGCTACCTCAACAGCCGAATCAACTTCTACGCTCCCAAACACCACCTCCGATCAGCCAACCACGCCCTTGCCGCCGTCCCCCGCATCCGAAGAGCGACTACAGGAGGAAGGTCCTTCTCCTACCTGGCCGCCAAGACCTGGAACTCCCTCCCGACCGACCTGCGCCTGACCCAAGACCACCTCTCCTTCAGGAAGAAGCTGAAGACCTGGCTGTTCGAGCAGTAGCGGCACCCCCCTACCCCCAGCGCCTTGAGACCCTACGGGTATGTAGTGCGCTCTATAAATGTCGTTGATTGATTGATTGATTGATATGGTCACCAAAAACCCGAGTAACCCAGAGCCAATAACTGAGTAACTGAGCTGCGTCTTGCAGTGGTTTCTCATTGTGTACCCGGTATATAGCAATTCATTTGGTCAAATATAAAGAGTGAAAAATAGGTATCAAGGACACCTATGTGTTACCAAAATGGGAGCAAAATATATAAAGTTTAGTAATCGTAGCTATTTGCACATCTCTGAAATTGTGGAAACACATACTAGCATGTGAATAATATGACAATTTTCAAAGTGACTTCATTTTTACACATGGTTTTACATTTGGAAGGCATAAATGCATAGAAAGTCAATAGCTAATAACAGTTTGGCTACAATTCAGTGTTACCCGAAGTCTCTCAGTAAAAATGGTACTTTACTGGTGCGGGTAGGCGACAGGACACTGGCCAAAACGTAGCATGGACATACCACATTTTACAGTGAAAACGGACCCTTTTTTTGCAAAGTGCCTAGCTGTAAATTTGAACTTCGACTCTGCCGGCACCTAGGGAAAGCTAGCAAACCTATACATGTTTGTAAACTAGACAACCTGGGGAATCCATGAGGGGGTGGCTCTTACCAGGATCTGTTATCCAGAATCCCTTGCAAACCTCAAATGTTGTCACAGAAAACATATTACCCCCACATTTCTGTGATGGAAAGTTCTGGAATCTGCGAGGATCCACAAACTTTCACACATTCCCCCCAAAGTCTCCAGATAAAAATGGTACCTCACTCGTACGGGTGGGCCAAGTACTCACAACTGGCAAGTGCCCAAAACCTATTGTGGCGACATCAAAATGACCCATCACAAAATGACCTGGTTTTGCAAAGAGGGTGAGGGGAGGGGCATATGGGTTTTTGGCCCCGGGCTTGGTGGCCGTCTAGGGAAACCTACCAAACATGCATTTTTGAAAACTAGAGACGTGGGGGATTCCAGGGAGGTATGGCTTGTGTGGATCCCCCAACATTTTCCTACTCAGTCAACCTACAAATCTCCAATTTAGATGAATTTTTTTTTGTCCACCCATTCTTGTGTGGGATCGTTGTGCTGCGGCAAATGTCCTCCCACCCAATGTTCCCCTTGGTCTCCCGAGTAAAATGATAACTGGCTTGTGTGGCTGTCCAATGCAGAATCTGCTAAAAAATGTATTTTTAAACAAACGTAGCGCTTAGAATTCAATGTGCTGTACTCTTAATCACTACTTTTTGGGCTTGTTGGACAGGCCACGTGAAGGGCTTGCTCCCTCCCCGCACGACCAGGCCCGAACCTGGCTCTTCAGGTGTTACACGCAACAACCACCCGTTCCCCGTCTCATATGGGACCCCTGCCCCTGGACATCTCCCCATCATGGGCCGATTCCCCACCGGCCCTCTCGCCCGGCCTGGGCGCCATCTTGGACACAGCACCACGAGGCCGCGTGGCCTCCGATCGACCCTAACCCTGGGCCTGGCCAGGCCCCGACATCCCGGCACCACCATCCACCCAGGAGGTGAGCGGTCTACTTGGCAGGTCAATGGGAGAAAGAGGTGTCGATGGCTCTCCCCCGCCAGGTGCCGATCACCCCAGCTCCCCGAGGCGCTGGCTCCACCCCCCTGCTGGGTGTCTGGACTCCCTCATCCTGGACCTCCCGACCTCCGAGTGCGAGGGTCCGGACATCAAAGGGCGCCAGACCTATAACTGGGGCAGCTCCAGAGCAGGAAGGCAGTTGTATCCTGGAGTCGAGAGACGCAGTGAAGAACTCATCCTTGACGGACTACTGGCGCTGCCGTAGCCCTGCCTTGTGAACTATCGACCTGCCTGCTGGCGCTGCCGCAACCTTCTGAAACCTTCATCGTCGTCGGGACCTGCTGGCGTGGCCGCGGACCGTTTGTAACCACCACCTTCATCGGGACCTGCTGGCTCCGCCGCGGACCGTCGCTACCTTCAACCATCCCGGGACCTGCTGGCTCCGCCGCGGCCCGGTCATCTAGAACGCCGAGCTCGAGGATTGTGAGCTATTTCATCTACCAGATTGGTAACGAGACTGTCCCGCTACCCTTTTCCCAACCAAGAGACTAACCTAGAGGGGACCCCTGAGTCCAGACCTCCTTGTACCATTTCACCGTACTTGAAGAATTGCTTATAAAGTAACGTTGAACCTTATCCTTGTGTGGTGTACATCTGTGGGGGGGGAAGTTACTTGTCTGTACGATCGCTGGAGACGGCTCTCCCCGGAGACCTCTCCCCTTGTCCTCGGCCGACCCTCCCGGTCCGTCTAACAGGGCTCTTCCCAGTCTCAGGCCCTTGGCCCACCCACACAAGTGAGGTATAATTTTACTCTGGAGAACAAGGGGAATGCTGGTGGTATTACAATTGTTCTGGCACGGTGATCCACACAAAAATGTGTGGAAAAGGATTTTTTTTCAGTATAATTTCAGATCAGGGGATTCTGGATAAGGAAATGGGGATCCACGCAAGCCCTACCTCCCTGAATTCCCCAGGCTGTCTACTTTTCAGAACTGTGTGGGTTTGGTAGGTTTCCCTCGATGGCAGCCGAGGCCAAAAACTCGGGTGAACCCCCGCCTTGCAAAACCAGGTTGTTTTGAAATAGTGCATTTTGATGTCGCTACAACAGGTTTTGGCCCTTTTCGTGCCGCGGTTACTTGACCCACCTATACAAATGAGGTACCATTTTTATCAGGAGATTTGGGGAAATGCTGGGTGGCAGGAAACTTGTTGTTTCTTTCTGAAGCTTGAATATTATGGCACAGTAATGCAAGGAAAAGGTGACCCTAAAATGTTGAGGTTTGCAGCACGTTGTGGGCAAGACAACTTGTTGGGATCCACAAGTGAAACTTCACCATGTGTTTAGTTTATTAGACTATCTAGAGCTGGTAGGTTTTCCTTACATGGAATGTACACCTTGGCAGAGAGACTGAAAGACCAATATTACTGCAAAGCCTTCTATTCGTCAAGCACACACACAGGGTGAGTGATGGTTCAGTATACAGTTTTATTAACAAGAGATTTCTAAAAAAAAGAAATGCACTGTTAATAATTGAAAAGATAAGAAATGGAACCATTGACTCACAACTCGTGAGCTTTAAAGCCACAGCAATGCACCAACCTCTTTCCAGGCCATTTATACACCTTTCGTCTGCTGCTGGCCCATCATATTAAAACGCTCGCATCAGCAGACCGTGCCATTTAGGGCCCATCACTTTCATGTGCCTGACACAGCAACCACGCCAACTGACGGATTGTGTGGGCTGGTGGTTGGCTACCAGTGTGTGCAGTGACAAGCAGAGTCACTATTCTCAAACTGCCAGGGTTAGAAGGACACTCTGGCAGTGTCTCTGCGTATCTCTTCGCCAACAGACTCTACATCGCCTACTGGAAAAGTCTTGAGGGCGAGGGAGGAATTTGATCTGAAAAGTGGCGATCTTTAAAACTGGCCACATACTCCACTGTTCCTACACTAGGACACTGGCCTGTTCCACTACACCAAGGCTGCCTATCCCAGACTCATGAAACGTAACAAAACCTATCGTTGACTTAGGACAACAATCCTTGAATACAAGAAAAACATTGAAAGGTTTCCAAGTGGAAAAGATGGATAGCCAACTTCTTATACCAAATGTAAGCCTTACGAAGAGCAGTGTAAGGTTTCAACCTCTGATCTACTCTAACAGCACCACCCATGTGCCTATTCTAGTCTAAAGTGCTCATAGGTTTGCACACTTCAGCAACCTGACCCCAAACACTGACCGGTGAAGTGCTTTCATCATGGATGATAGTCGGCATGTAGAAATCTCTCCTGTCTGTGAACTTCACAGCTAGAGGTTCCTCAATACGCAACGCACTGGACTGTCCCCGCTCAAGCTTTTGACCTTCACGTTCTTTTGGAAAACCTTTATGGTTAGAGTGGATTTTGCCACAAGTAAGTGTTCACTTTGGCCAATTCCCTGAACTACTTCTCACCAGTGTAGAAGTTATCTACATATCAATGGTGACCTTTTGTTAAAATGCATCTACCAAGTTCCCGCACAATTTTCTCACCCGCTCCAAAAGTGGACTGACCACCAGGGGGATCAATCCTGGAATCCCCACCGGTGTACACCCTGAAATTGAAGACCTATCCAGTCCTACTGTCACACCGCATATACATCTTAATTTCAAAGCGTGCCCTCTTGCTAGGAATGTATTGCCTAAAAACCAACTGGCTCTTAAACAAGACAACAACTCATCCACAGCTATTTCTTTCCCTGGACCATAGATCTCAGAAAATCGATCTACAAAGTGATCAGTGAAAGGCCGAATATTTAAGACTATCGCAATCTGGGTGATCTCTTGGCAACGCTAAACCATTATCGACAAAATGTAGAATCAATTACCGATCACAACTCATGATTGCCGGACATATAGCTGTTGCCATCAAGGGACTAGTAGACCATTATGAATCAATGGCTTCATTGGGGGATGACATTGCCCAAGGGATATGGTGGAGTTTTCTACCAGGCCAATCTGTCCCTAGGTCGAGCAGAAAACCGCAGACAGAAGTTTTCCCCCTTGCAAAAGAAATAAATCTCTGGTGCATAGTAGGGTTTTCTGCCCCCCACCATCCCTGGGAGGCAAAAAAGGCCCAAAAAATGGGCAGATCTCTCCCCAGGGGAGGGCAGAAAATAGATAAACATAATTTAGCTACCCTGGAAGCCACCCTTGGCCAAGGGGTCGCTTCCATCTGCAATAAAATAGAATCCCTGGTGCCTTTTGCCCCCCCTCACGCCCCCGGGACAGAGGCCAAAAATTAGCTGATCTGCCTCCTGGGGTGGGGCAGACCAAAACAAACTTCATTTGACCCCTCCCACCACCCCTGGGGTTGCTTCCATTATACACAAAACAAAATTCCTGGTGCCTAGTGTGGTTTTATTTCACCCCCTTGGAAGTGACCCTTTCCCAAGGGGTCGCTGCATTACAATAAAATGCATTCCTGGTGCCTAGAGGGAGCATTTCTGCTGCACAATCGCAACACTGTGCGCCTTCGTGTACCAGAAATGCTCTGCAAAGAGCCATCTGGGGAGAGGAAAATCTCTCCTCTCCCTCGATGCACAAAGAACCCCCCACTTTCTCTCCCCAGGGGTAGGAAACTCCTACCTGCTCCTGCAGACGCCTGGAAGCTAGTTGTTCCCAGCGTGTCCGGGGCTTCATGAGGACGTCTGTGTGTACTGATGTCATGGGATTGCTATGTGGGGTTGGGGGTGGCAGGGAAAACTCTTCTGCTGTAATCCCTGTTTGAGAGGAGTTGATGGGCTGCCCAAGGGGGAGCACCAGCGCTTCCCCCACGGGTAGGTGCCATTACGGAACTGTTCCGTCATGAGCAAACGCCCACCTTGGCTCATGACGGAACTATTCCGTCATGCGAACAGAAAGGGTAAAAGCCTACAGATAGTCTTTTTGTTGCTCGGAATCTCTGATTACCATAGTAGGCAAGGGTTTTTGTGTTGGTGACTCTGTGTTACAAATCATGGATAAAGGTTTGCTCTGTGAATCCTTTTTGGGATCTTAGGAGAGCTAGTATTTTGTACTTCGCTAACTTTAATATGCATTACCTTTCTAATTATGACTGTGCTTGATGGTTGCCTTGTGTAACGCTTAAGCTTCATAGAAGGGGCCGAAGTTGGTTATTTTGACAAGTCTGTGCTCACTTTTCCCTGGGCACTAATCCGGCTTCTAGGTGTTATGTCAGATGCCATGGGTCTGGTCGGGGTATTATGAAAAGTGTATGACACTGGCTGGGAGTCTGGCTGATTTATTGTGACAAGCACTTGTTAGTCAAAAGGGCCACCAGAGAGGATTGTTATCACACTATGTTTCAGGCTGTTGACAAAGTTTTGTCTGCACATAATCTCAAATGATTACTATGGTAGGCAGGCATTTTAGTGTCCTTTTTTAAGGTGAGGCTTGAGCGTTTGCCAGGATTTTATAATGAAATAAGTAATATTCGGTACATTCCTATGGATAGAGTACCACCTTCTGCCATTGGTCTGTCTGTTATTTACATTCTGCATCCATCCGTGGCAGCGTGCTGCCTGGGGTAATGGTTCGGTGCAAATAATGTATTCGCTCTCTTGGCCTGTGAACGACTGCAGTTTGTTAACACCTGTATAGCACCTGAAAATGAGTGTGCTTCAGTGTCTGGGTATGTTGGCCAGGGTCTAAGCTTTCAGTTTTCTCCTTGCTATAGATTTCTAGGCAGTGATAACCGGTCGCTTGCTCGCTGTTCATATCTGCCGAGCACAGCATCCCACGTGCCACTTCCTTTAAACCAGGGACTGTGGTGTAATGTGGTTTATCATTTTTTTACCGTGCTAAGATAGGAAACTATATTGGTTCGAACCATGGCAGCCGATCTTTAAAACGAAGATCAGTTAAGTGTAGTACCACTGCAAGATGGACACCTGCTGCTGTTTGGTTTGGTTATTACAAGCATGTGCCCGCTGTGTTCAGATAGCAGGTTTTCTTGTTTCTACTTATCTTTATCTTGCATATGTCAAGTGTGTTTTATGGTATTTGTGTCAGAGGGTGAATGCAAGAGTGAGTCTGGAAGGATTGATGCATAAGCACAGAGATGACTGATTTAGTGAATATAGGATTCTTATTCAGTGCTGTAACCTTTCATTGACACAAAACGCTCTTTAATTCATAAGCCCAATCTATTTGCATTACCAATGCTACTTTCCTTGTGGCTGGGTAGCTAGTGTGGATTGTTGCAGGCACTGTGTTCATAGCCTGTGTAATTTGGCTGTAAAGGGTCTGCCTTGTTTTGAACTGTTACGTTCATGTACCTAGAGCAGCAAATTATGGTCCAAATGAGTGAAGAGAACAAAAGGGGTAGAGATGTATTTTAATGATAAATCTCCAGGATTTTTCATACATACATTTGCTATCCTAGTTCTTGAAGGAGACTGTTAGATTTGGGGGTCTCTAGTTGGCACAGGTAGGTTCTTGTGACAAATAGGGACACTTGCCTCTAGTCAGGGTAAGGGGGTACACTCCTAAAATAACTCCGGCTCACCCCCTTGGTAAGCTTGTCACGAGCAGACCGGCTTATCTCAGAGGTAGTGTGTAAAGCATTTGTGACCACATACAGTAACCCAGTAACAACACTACAGATGTACACCACACAGTTGTATATTAGAAATAAGAATTCTTTATATAGATTTAACACATGACCATAAACAATAAATATCCACAATACTATACTTAAAAAATTGTAGTTTTAGCTTTGTTCAGTTCTTAAGATGCAACTCTTTGCGTCATGTACCGAACGATGCGTTGCGCTTCCACAACAAGCAATGTTGCAGCGATGGAAATGCGGCAAAGTTCTGGTGCAAAGAAAAAGACGTGAAGATCTTCCAGATGTGGCACGCTTCTCCGATGATGCGAGAAGTTTCGATTCGATGCCTCAGCTGCAGCGGCGACACCCTTGTTCCGTGATGCGACGGCAACAGCTGCAGCACTCTTCTCCGACGTTTGCGAGAAGCTTCCACATGATGCGGTGACATCCAAGATGCGACGGCAGCAGCTCTGACGGCGGCATGTTTCTCAGTGGATGCGAGCACTTTTCTCGATGCGGTGCAATACGACCGTTACAGCGCAGATATCCACGATGGTGGAGGGAAAGTACAGCCCTGGAGCACTTTGTTTAAATAATTCCTTCTCTTCTTTCACAGTGCAAGGCAGACACATCAGCCGCCCCACAAGAGGTGGAGCCAGCATTGTGAAAGGCAGGCACAGCCCTATTCAAGGTTCAGGTGCAACTCCTACCTCCCATCTAGATGCAGATCTCTCTATTCACCACTGGGCTGATTCATACTGTCTCTTGGAATCCCCGGCCCTGTCACTCAAACACCAGACAAGGAATACACACCCTAGCAGAGGCAGGCTTGAAAGGTTAGGCAAGAAAATACCTACTTTCTAAAAGTGGTATTTTCAAACACAGAATGTTAAAACCAACTTCACTAAAAGATTTATTTTATCATTCTGAGTTCAGACATACTAAACTCGAATTTCTACCATGTCCCCCGAGTCAGTTAGGATTATAAGAACTTAAAAATCTAACTGCCCATTCTGGCCTATGGAGAACAGGTAGCCTTGCAATAGTGAAAAACGAAAATGGCTGTAATTCACTATTGGGACACACCCATGGGCCTACCATAGGGGTGTCTGATATGAAGGGAAGGGTTAGGGACTGTCAAGTGGGTGCACTTGCCCAGTCGGCATGACAGTACCAGACTGCACTCAGGCTCTGCAATGGCAGACCTTAGACACATTTTACAAGACTGCTTCTGTGGGTGGCACAACCAGTGCTGCAAGCCCACCAGCAGCATTTGGTTTACAAGCCCTGAGCACTCCTGGTGCACTGTACTAGGGTCTGACGAGTAAACCAAACCAGCCAATCATAGAACCACTGATTAATACATCAATTTACAATAGGAGCACTTGCACTGTGGCACTGGACTGCAGTGGCACAGTGCCCAAAGCATCTAACACCATTAAAAACACATGAGGCAACAGCAAAAATGGAAAGGAGACCCACACCAATGGGGCCAGGTCTAATAGAGACACTCATATTGTCCGAACTGGTGATCAAATTATTTGATAAATGTTTTGGGTTTTTTTGGCGGGGGGGGCGGCGGCGTATCAGGCTACTTATCAGACTGGTGTTCTAGATTTGGATTTCTGTTTTGGAAGGTTGATGGCAGAGGTTTCATAGATCTAGTCATGTGTGAATATTGTTCCTGGAACTACTGGGTTGGCTCCTTGTGAGGTTATTAAACATCTAGTTAACTGAAGGTTATGTAGGATGTGCTTCATGTTTTCAGAATGGCCCTCCGTGGTCAATGTTCCTGCTTCAAGGAAGATCCTTGCAACACTGTGTGTGGCGAGACAGAACAAGGCCAACTT
Source organism: Lissotriton vulgaris (assembly GCF_964263255.1). Lineage (NCBI taxonomy): Eukaryota > Metazoa > Chordata > Amphibia > Caudata > Salamandridae > Lissotriton > Lissotriton vulgaris. Next base: position 30,961 of record NW_028244867.1, read on the forward strand.
TAACTTGTTCATATAAGCCTGCAGAAAGGATTACAACTCTTAAACAGCGGATTCAGACTTACACTTGAACAGCTGCAGAGCATGTGTGTACAAGTCCGCACTGTTTAATACCACCCTGGGATTTCATATTTGCCGCCAGGTCTAGTTTTCTGCTGTTTACTCTTGATGCTTCAGGGTGGCTTTTTTGTGTCATATTCAGTGCACCTTTCTTATAGAATTCAGTAAATAAGTATCCCCTAGTAAATGGGTCAATGCTGTAGGAAGTCTGCTTTTCTCATTGGTCATTAATCCTGGCAATATTGACAAATCTTGTTTTCTGATTTGTGTCCGTCATGAGTTTAGAGTTTCCAGTCTGTGATGACTCACTCTGTATTTTGAGTATCTGAAAGAGACCTGTTAGTGATAAATTCCTTACCTTAGAATATCTCCAGGCGTCAGACTGTATCCAGAAAGTTTTCCATCAGCAGTACACCTGCGCTTCGGTAGGTGGCATTGTGCGGATCCGTGGCTGGCGTTGTAAGAGCCAAGATGATGTCATGGAGACCACAATGGTGCCACCCATACGCGCTGACGTCAGTTCTTTCTTTTTCTGCGCCAGGAACCGCAGATCCGGTTAGAGCACGTACCCTAGTCACTTTTTGACTAACTTTTTTGAGGCTTCTCTTTACTTCTTTTGAGTCCTTGACTCCTGGTGCCACGTAGGGATGCCTAGGTTTAAATCCTGCGGGCCTGTTGCCATACGATGTCGGTGGCCGACCTCCATGGCCTCTGTCTGGAGTGCGCCCATGACTCCCGGTCATGTTCCGTCTGTCTGTCCATGGCTCCTAAGGCTTTGTGGGGGCAATCCCAAAAGCTGCTGGAAGCCAGGCAGTAGTCTACATGCTGTTCGAGGTCCAGGGGTCCCTCAAGGGACAGACCACGGAGCCATCACCATCACTCCTCGGGGTCTAAGTCTTCACCCTCGGAATCGGGTAAGAGATGTCACAAGAAAAAGTCGAGGGAGCGTGTTCGCTCTCAGACATCCCCCTGTCGGTCTCCGGACGAGGGGGCCATAAGTTCATCCCCCGCTGCTCCGTTGGAGCCTAGGAGTACTGCGGCCTACGCACCTTATCCGGGTCTGTTGGCGACTCCGGCCCAGGGGCAAGAGTTTCTTGCTGCCATGGACTGCCTTTTCAGGCCTAGGGCTCCCGCCGGCGCGCCTTTGGGCCCCGCGGTCCCATTTGAGGGTACTTGCATGCCACTGGTTCCGCCGTCGGCACCACCATTGGCTCCGACCCTGGCGCCGCAATGTTCTCCGCTGGCTTCCCCGGCGCGCCCTGCAGCTCTTTTCCCAGCACCGCCATTGGTTCCTTTTGTATCGCCACCTCCCTTGCTGGAATACCCAGGCAATTTTGATCTGGCTTGGCACCCTAATTGGGACATGGAGCCGGATCGGCACCGATCGGCGCTGTTTGTGGTGCTGTTGGTGCACTAGTTTTCCCCTGTGCCTCCCCCACCGATGCCGTCCGTATCACGCGCTTTGGAGGAGGGGGATGACTGGTACGGGTCGGAAGACTCTTGCACGGCAGTGCGAGTCTGAAAATGAATGGGTGGAGGACTCTGATGACGCAGGTGGCCTTGACCTCTCCTTCAAGCCTGGTTTTATGTTCCCCCTCAGCAATCATGGAGGAGGGTGCCACATATACTATGGTGCTCTGAAGCGCAGCTGGAGGTCCTTGACCTTAATCTGCTTACTGTCACTCACAAGACCAACCTCCTTACTGAGGTTCTTCAGCCAAATTCTATGGAACCTCTGCTCCTGTTTAATGAGGCCTTGATGGATGTTTGATAGGCACCTGGTTTAGGCCAGACACTGGGGTTCCTGTTGATCAGAACGTGGCCAGGCGTCATTGCCCGGCACCGTGTGACCTGGCCTTTCTGACAAATAATCCCACTCCGGAGAGCCTGGTTATTCAGGCCTCCACTTTCAAGAGTGCGTTCCATACCGCCCCATTGGATAAGTAATCGAAAAAGCGGCAGCAGTTTGGCAAGCGGTTATTTTCCTCTGCCAGCGTGGGGCTGCGGTAAGTCCAATACCGCATGCTACTTTCATACTGTGTGGGACACAGTGGTGCAGACACTGCCCCAGTGTCCGGAAGAGTTTCGGGCTGTCCCTTCCCAGGCTGTGGCGGAGGGAAAGGATGCCGCGAAGTTTGCCATTCAGTGTGGCCTGGACACAGCAGATTCTTTTGGGAGAGCGATCTCCACAAGAGTGGCCCTGCGTCACCATGCCTGGCTATGGTCCACTGGGTTTTTGGGGGAAGTCCAGAGTTCCCTCATGGACGTGCCTTTTGATGGTACTCGCCTGGTTGGCGATAAGGCAGACAGTGTGCTGGAGCATTTCAAGGACTCTCTGGCTATGGCCAAGTTCTTGGGTCTTTCCACCACACGCCCGGCCACGTCTACCTTTTTGTTCCTTTCGTGGGTATGGAAGGGGCGCCCCGGCCCGCTCGTTCAGGCAGAAGCCTGCGCAGAACCAAACTCAGGGCGCTGTGGGCGTGGAGGCTGCCGTGGCAGCACAGGGGCCCAGCATGTGGGTCTGTCCACCTCCGCTCCCGTGGCATCCGCCTCAATGCCTTCCTTGTCCGAGCTTTGGGGTGCGTCCCATGTCACTGGACGGCAGGATTTGACATCACTTCCCCACTGGCGTTCTGTAACTTCCAACAGGTGGGTGTTGCAACTCGTCCGGAGGGGGTTACTACCTCCCCTTTGAGTCTAGCCCCCAGCCAGCCACCTCACTTCCACCGCATTTCGGGGGATCACTTTGCGCTTTTCCAACAGGAAGTCACTACCCTCTTGGCCAAGGGGGCCATCGAGCGCGTTTCTGGGCCAGAAGTATGATGTGGTTATTCCCACTACTTTCTGCCCCCCAAGAAGGACCAAGGGGGCTTGCACCCCTTCTTGGACCTCAGGAACGTCAATCGCTTCCTCCGGACGGAGAAGTTCAAGATGTTGACTCTGGCTCAGGTCTTGGCTGCCCTTGACCCTGGAGACTGGATTGTAGCGTTGGACTTGCAGGATGCATATTTTGACATCCCTGTCCTGTTGGCCTACCTGCGTTACCTGCGGTTCACGGTAGGCCATGAGCATTTTCAGTTTGCTGTGCTCCGCTTCGGCCTTACCAGTGCCCCTTGGGTGTTTACAAAAGTGATGGCGGTGGTCGCAGTTCACCTGAGCAGGTCAAGAGTGTCAGTCTTTCCCTACCTCGACGACTGGTTGTTGAAGGTGGGCTCACCCCAGGCCGCTGTCACCCACCTTCAGACTAGGGCCGACGACCTGCATTTGCTGGGGTTCTCCAATGTGCCGAAGTCGCACCAGACTCCCTCTCAGAAGCTCCCCTTCATCGTAGCGGTTCTGGATTCGACGCAGTTTCGCGTTTATCCTCCCGAGCAGCGAGTCCGGAATACTAAGACTATGATTCCGATCTTTCAGCTTCTATCCCGTGTTTGTCAGGGTGACCCTCCGGCTCCTGGGCCTGATGGCATCCGGCCTCCTGCTAGTGCAACATGCCAGATGGCATATGCGGGCTCTGCAGTGGGACCTGAAGTTCCAGTGGGCGCAGCACCCGGGCAACCTGTCCGATCATGTCCAGATCTCATAGGGCACTGCATGACCATTGCAGTGGTTGCTCACAATCGCGATTGGGCCAATTGCAGATCCCTCTCCCATCCCCAAATGGAGCACACAGTGGTGACAGATGCGTCCCTCATGGGATGAGGAGGCCACTTGGGAGAGGTGGAGATCAGAGGCCTCAGGTCTCTGACGGAGTCCCTGCTCCATATCAACCTTTTGGAGCTTCGGGCGATCCGACTTGCACTGAAGGCATTCCTTCCCTCTGTCAGGGGAAGTGTGGTGCAGGTGTTCACGGACAACACCACCGCCATGTGGTATTGCAACAAACGGCGGGAGGGGTCCTAGCCCCTATGTCAGGGGCTCTGGACCTCTGGACATGGCTGGAACATCAAGGCATTATCTTGGTGGTTCAACACCTGGCAGGCTCTCTGAATGCTGGGGCAGACGAACTCAGCCGCCGGTGCTTGATGGATCACGAATGGTGTCTGAACTCTGACATGGCTCAAGGTCTCTTTCAGAAGTGGGGAGAGCCTTGGTTAGATCTATTAGCCACTGAAGAGAATGTGCAATGTCATCAGTTCTTCACATTGGAATTTCCAAGGCGGCACTCGCTCGCTGGCGCTTTTCGTCGCCAGTGGAGTTGCGGTCTATTGTACGCCTTTCCGTCTATACCACTTCTGCCCAAAGTGCTGAAGATTTGGCGCGACCGGGCCCAAGTTATTCTTGTGGCTCCAGATTGGGGACGAAGATACTGGTATCCGGAGCTGCTCAACATGGCGATCAATCCCGTTCTAACTGCCTCTTCGGGAGGATCTACTGTCACAGCAGCAGGGGATGGTCCTCCACCCGAACCTGTCCAGCCTCCACCTCCATGCGTGGAGATTGAGCAGCGACAGTTGACGGCTTTCGATCTTCGTCCCTAAGTCTGTAATGTCATTCTGGCAGCCAGGCGTCCCTCCACTAAGACTGTTTACGCCTGCAGGTGGAACAAGTTTGTGGCGTGGTGCACAGCAAAGTCTGTGGATCCCCTTTCTGCCCCTCTTTCCAAAGTCCTTCTGTTCCTTCTTTCTTTGGCCCAACAAGGCTTTGCTCTGGGCACTATCAAAGGTTATCTTTTGGCCACCTTCGCCTTTCTATGGCTTCCAGATCAGCCTTCTATTTTTAAGTCTCTGGTTGTTAACCGTTTCCTGAAAGGCATTAGGCACACGTTTCCTCACGTGTGGTTCATTATGCCTCAATGGGACTTAAAGCTTGTCTTGACCTATTTGATGTGCGCTCCCTTCGAGCCCCTTCATAACTGTCCTTTGGGTCTTCTCACTCTCAAGACTGCTTTCGTGGTAGAGATCACCTCTGCCAGAAGAGTGAGTGAGCGAGCTCCAGGCTCTTTCTTCCAAACCACCTTTCTGTTCATCAGGACAAGGTGGTTTTAAAGACCCGTCCTTCCTTTTTGCCAAAGGTTGTAACGCCCTTCCACATTGGGCAGACCATCACTTTGCCCACCTTCTTTCCGCCTCCGCATTCTTCAAAAGCGGAAGAGCGGCTCCACTGCCTGTACCCAAAACGTGCGCTCTCGTTCCATCTGAAGCGCACACAACCGTTCCAGGTGGATGAGCAACTTTTTGTTGGCTACGTGGGAGCCAAAAAAGTACAGGCCGTGCACAAATAAACCATCTCTCGGTGGGTTGTTCTGTGCATTAAAGCATGTTACTCGTTGGCTGAGAAGGAGCCTCCTGTGATGCTGCATGCACATTCTACCAGGGCGACGGCTGCCACTACTACCTTGGGACGCGGCTTTTCCTTGCAGGACATTTGTAAGGGAGCGATGTGAGCTTCGCTGCACACGTTTACCAAGCATTACTGCCTTGACTGCCAAGTCCGGAGAAACGGCTTCTTTGGCCGTTCTGTTCCCCATGACTTTCTGGTGTAATCTTGTTCGCAGACCCACCACCGGGGTTGGTATTGCTGGGGTATCTATTCTAAGGTAAGGAATTTATCACTAATGTGTCTCTTTCAGATGCACAAGATATTACTTGTGTAACAATATATCTGTAAGAGACATTAGTTAGTGATAGATTCCTTACTGCCCCACCCATCCTCCCCATTCTGCAAACTGATTTCTAGGGTTAAGGTCATCCCTTTTAGGGCCCTAGTTTCATGGCACCAAGTGTCAGTTTCTTGCATGGCTCTGCGTTCCTGGTGCGGAAAGTCGTGAACCAAACTGAAGTCGGCGTGCATGGGTGGCACCTATGTAGTCTCTGTGACGTCATATTGGCATTTACGATGCCAGCGACGGACACGGAGCTGCACGACGCCACCTACCGACGCGCAGGGGTACTGCTGCCAAAAAACTTTCCGGATCCAGTCTGACGCCTGGGGATATTCTAGGGTAAGGAATCTATCGCTAACTAATGTCTCTTGCAGATATATTGTTACACAAGTAGTAACTTGTGCACTTAGGATTATTGTTTGACTACTTTTAGATATTCTGTGTGAAGTATTCTGCTGCACTCCAGTTTGTTGCTTTGTCTCATCTGTAGTCTACCATTTGGCTGAATCACAACCTTGTAGTATTTTAGTAGTAACTTTTCTCCTGATTTTAGAGATCTGATCTGGCCATCTGAGTTTCTGCCGCCATCTTCTAGCAGTAGCTTTGCTAAGAACCTGGGAGTTTGGTTTGAGGATAATTTATCTTTTGCCACCCAAGTTAAGCAACCCTCAGTGTGCTGCTTTGGCCTCCTCAAAATCTTGAAGATTTCTCCTACTGGCGGCAAAAGAGACAGTAGTCCGCACGCTCATTCTCCCCCGCCTGGATTACGCTAATGCGTTTTATGTGGGGATTCCGGAATACTCCCTTAAACTTCAAGTGGTGCAGAATGTGGCGGCACGGCTTTTGGGAGAGATTCCCTTAAGAAGTTGCGTGCAAGGTTACCTACGCTCTCTTCATTGGCTTCCCATGGCGACCCCGGTGAAATTTAAATCTATTACCATTGTCCATCGCGCCCTGCATGGCCTGGGCCAATTTACTTGCAGAAACTGTTTTCTTTTTATGTTCCAGGGAGACTGCTTCGCTCCTTTGCTCTTCGCTTGGCAAAGGTTCCCGCTTTTATCGGCACAGGCTGGGTGGCTGCTCCCTCGCCGTTTTGGTGGCCCAGGCCTGGAAAGCTTTGCTATTTGCGCTCCGCAATATTGAAGGTTCTGGCTTTTAAAAAATTGTTGAAAATTCATCTTTGTTTAGTATGGACTTGCTCTCAGTCCCTTTGTGCTCACGCCGGGACACTCCTTGGAGTAGCTGCGCGCGTTAGAAAACTAATTAACATAACGTAGCGGAGGAAGTCATCCCAATTAGGCTCTATGCATATGCTTGATTATCTGTGACCATATAATACTTAAAACATTCTTTTTACTCCAGATTCTGCACTGAATCAGTTTTTGTATTGTAAATGAAGTGCATTTTTTTTCAGGCAGCCCTCCAGCTTTGTTAAGCAATCTGCTGCCAGGTCGAGATTTAGGTGAAGGCCCATAAAATGTTAGTTTTTGGCCCTCGGATGATGCATCAGAAACGTACTTTTACTTACAATATTGAAATTTGCCCCATAGACTATGTCCACTTGGACCACTTTATTGTTGTGGCATATGAGCCTGGATTTAAAATTAGGGGAGGAAACGTAAACAATTTTTTTGGTTTGCTGATGAGGTATTTCGCAGCCGAAAGTCAAGGCTACCAGACAACCCTCATAGTAGAAAAGTAAAGTAGAATGGTAAAAGAATATTGTTATGACTGTGTGTATTTTTTATTACTTAAAAAAAAGAAAAAACAAGTGTCCATTATTGTGGTGGCTTATAAGACCGTGGGCCGTAATAGCGTGGAAGTCAAGCCATTTTTCAATAAGGAGAAAAAGCAACCCCAAGGGCCGAAGTCAGAGACTGACGAACAGCCCAAGGCCAAAGAGCAAAATTGGCTGAAAAAACAAAAACAGGGTAAACAGCAGAAACACAAGTCCCGTCCTGCATCTCCAGTGCCTGCGCCAACAGAACATATTTATGACTTGCGCGATCGCGCAACGATAAAATAACCTGATCGTTTTCAGGTTTCTGAACAACGTTCTCCTCGTTGTTTTCATGACTCATCGGCCTCATCGACCGGTGGTGGAGGAGGCGGCAGAGGTTGGGGCGGCCAGCAGGGACGCAACTAACCCCGCCCGTAAGACGGTAAAGGCAAGCAGGACGATTCAACACCGAAAAGACCCCAGTTTCAGAAAAAGAAAGTTGCCGCTTTAACAGCGAGATATGCCACAGATAGTGAGAACGCAGCTTCGGAATCAGACATGGGCTCAGACCTTGCTGGACAGCGCGGCGCATATTACCATAGTGCGTGAGGCCCTGCGTCCTTTACTGAAGGTGACAGCGACTGACCGTTATGTTGTGGAGACAGCTGACACTAGAGTAGCTCCCCCTGATAGACTTTATGAAATAGTCCTTTTAGTTGAAGGTGACCTACAACGTACCATAAAAGGGGTGTTTTGGGAAAATCTTACAACTACCTATGACCTTTTGTTAGCGGAGGCTGACTGGCTTCCCACCTTTTTGTGCCCGCAGGTCCGAGAGGGGAGGAGGTAATCCTTTCTAGTTTTGCGCACACTGTCTCGAAGGAGCATGCACTGAATTTTGCAGAAGAGTGAGCTAAAGCCCTTGCGCCGGCTCTGTACCGTACAAACTGTGGTTGGGATAAATTTTCCCCACACCACGAGATTCCTTTACGGTCTATACCACAGCCTCAACCTCAATATCCCATAAGACGTGAAGCTAAGACTTCCGTTGCGGAAATACTTGAACAATTGGAATATCAAGGTGTAATTGAAACATGTGTGTCACCGATGAATAACTGTCTTTTTACTGTAACCAAGCCTGACGGATCATATCGTTTGGTATTGGATTACTGGCATTTGAACTCTCATTGCCATACATGTGCAGTACAGAATACTCACGGCTCTGCCTTAGTGGATAGTCTTGTGCGTAAGCAGTTTAAAACCACACTTGACATATCCAACGTTTTTTTTGCCCACCATTTGGATGGTGTAATTTCCCAATGGACCAGTTTTAAAAGCGCCGGCACACAAAAACAGTTCAAACATTTACCGATGGGCTATAAGAATAGTCAAGGCGTGTTTGCTGCCCGCATAGTCTCTCTCTTGGAGAGAGTGGACCCAGATGCGTGTTCGTATGTGGATGACATTTATCTCGCAGACTAGCTTTGGGCGCATCTGTGTCGCGTTGACCGCATAATTTGTAACTTTGCGGACTTTGGTTACAAATTTTACTTTGCCAAGTCTCACACTGCAGAATACACAGAGTTGTTCCTGGGCTACAAGCTCAACAATGAAGGTCGTGGATTAGCTCCTCACTTCTTGGAGAAATGCGCACACCTGCGCGCTACTACAACTCTGAAAAAATTACAGTCCTTGCTGGGTTTTTTGAATTTCGGGCGTACATATATTCCCGAATATGCCCAGCGTATAAAGCCTTCATATGCTTTGATACAACTTACTTTTACTAAATCTTGCTGGCTGCCAGAACATTCAGCCATTTTGCGATCTTTGCAGGCTGATCTTTTAGAATCTAAATTCTTACTGACTCGTGATAACCACACCAATCTGGTGATAACAATCATCCCTGGGGCGGTGAGTTTCACTTACCTTACTTTTAACGAGGGAGACACAGTACCTATTGCTTACAAGTCACACTTGTACACATCGGCTGAAATTCGATTTTCCTCTGTGGAGAAAGTTTTAACAGCAGTGCAGATGGCGATTCTTAAGGAACGTGCACTGTCACAGGGAAAACGCATGTTGGTTCTTACCCCGTATCCTGCAATAGAGGCAGTGACGAAAGCAAGTGTACCATATTCTCAAGCTTATTATCCTCGGTGGATACAATGGGCAGCCTCATTGATGTCTCCGGATGTCATGTTTATTTTTGACGCCTCCTTAGTCGCAGGAGTTTTTGCAATATGAATTTGTTCATCCTGCACCTTTGGCTATGCGGCCTTTGGAGGATTTCCATTGTATAATTTACACTGATGGTTCAGCGCAAGTTGCGCATGGGTCTAAACACGCATACGTTTTCGCTTGCGCAATTGTGGTAGGTGCCATGGTGAATGATGAGTTCAAGTCCAGAGTCGTGCACACGCAGACTCTAGGGGACTGCACTGCACAATTGCCAGAGCTTCGTGCTCTGATGCTTGCATTAGAGTACGCTGATCCTAGTGTGACGACTCTTATTGTGAGTGATTCTTACTACTGTGTCCAGTTTTACAATGAAAACCTTTTCTTTTGGATTCAGAAAGACTTTCGTGATTCCAAGGGTAGCACAATAAAACATAAAATGATCTGGGTCCGAGTGGCTGAGCTAAAAAAGCAGTTGCCACTCGTGTTTGTAATTCACACTCTAGGTCATCAGCGCGTGGGAGTACACGCTGTTGGCAATTAGCTCGCCGATGAGGCGGCAAAATCAGCAGTATCGACCTATTTGGTTGCAGCAGTTACACGTTCCAAAAGTAAGATTGATGATGATATCTTGGCAGCTGTTGCTGCAACTGAGAAGGTAGGTAAATATCCAAAGGGAGTCCCTTCGAAATACACATACCACTTAAGTCCTGATAAAGTTCCTTATGTGAAAATTCCTGACGTTGGTGAGAGATTGATTCCCAACGCGGATCGCAGGCACACATTGCTCACAGCAATCCATGAAGGAGTTGCGTCTGTGGGCGTTTCGGCTACTGAGGCTCCATTACAACAACGTTTCTGGTGACGGGGACTGTACAAACAGACGCGTGATTATGTCCTTCAATGTGACATTTGTCAGCAGATTAAGCCTTCAACTGCTGCGCGTCCGCCCCAGACACAATTGTACATATCTAATAAACCACTAGGTTGTGTTTACTTAGATCACTGCGGTCCTTTTTCGTCTGATACTGCGTATAAGTGCATCTTAGTAGCAGATGAGTCATGCACACTCTTTGTGTGGGTTTTTCCTCACCGCAGCGCTGATTCACGAACTGTCATAGGAAACTTGCCTGTCTTTGTAGGGATTTTTGCCTGTGGTACCTTCCATTCGGATCAGGGTCCGGCTTTCGCCTCTAAGGCGTAGAAGGATGCCATGACTTCGTTGGGGGTCCAAGTCAAGTTTTCGTCTCCATACAGACCTGAGGGTAATAGTGTTGTGGAACGGATGAACCGTGACTTAAAGCTGTCTTTGACAGCTCGAGTTATAGGCACTGGTAGGAACTGGCTGGCCCACCTGAATGGCGTGCAACGTGCTCTTAATAATCTCCCTAGAAGGTCTCTGGGTGGACGGACCCCATACGAGATGCTCTTTGGTATCAAAATGTATGTTCCAGACCTAGACTGTCTAGACTCGGCGGCTGTTGCTGCCTCCTTTGACGTAGATGAACATTGCAATGTTTTACAGGATCTACAAAAGACAAAAGACAGTCTTGCAAAGGAACATTTGCCCTCCACCTCGGATGATGCGTTGCAGATCCCGGTAGTTGGCTGGCTACCCCAAGTTGGAGTATTGGTTCGGGAGAGGATCGAAAACCATAAAGAATTTGGTCCCTCTTTTCGAGCTCCAGTTCCAGTGCTTGGTGTGAAGGGCACAAAAACAGTCATTTTACCACCACTTCCAGGTCGTAAGAAGAACAGGTATGTGTATCTTGACATTGTCAATGGAGATAGTGGCCAATTCTTCTTAGTATGACTCCGATGGTCTCATGTCCTTCGATTTTGAGAAATTCTGTTATGGTCCCGGCTTCAAATAGAGTGCCTGATGTTGCCTTTGAAATGCCTGCTGTTTCCAGTCCTTTATTGAGTGCACTGCCTGGTGCTCAACTTGATGACGCTGACTACACTTACCCAACTGACTTATCAATGCCTTATTTACAAACCCGTTTGGCCACAGAATCCAGATTTTCATTTGACACTGTTTCACACACACCAAGAAAGCCTTCAAGGATTACTGTTTATGCAAGTTTGTTTAAAAAACATTTTTTGATTCCCCCTTGGACATATATTTGGCTGGTGCTCTTTTCAATTTATCTTTTTATGTCAATTGGTTTTGTGTTTTATTTTTTCCGTCTCGTCAATGGACACTATGTCGAGGAGAGAACATGCATTCGACATATCCATGGAACATTGGCACCCCATTCCTCATCGCACAGATTGAAGAGAGACTTGGCTTTTGTTAACATCACTGCTTGGCTTGTCTTAGATGGGATTGTATGGGATGCTGTTAAATTTCAAATCCATGGCCCACTGAGGTTATAAATGTCCCTAATGTGCTTAGAGTTAACATGGGGGATGTGGTTAAACAAAATATACGTTCTGATGATTAGGATGTTCAGGCCATAGAAGCGTTGTTTTCTGATTTGAAATATTATGCAGCCTTTGATACTGAAGAATTATATTTAGAATCTGCTAATTATGGTGATTTATATTGTTACCAACATTTTTGCAATCAGTACCTGCATAAAACTAATACCAGGAGAAACACTGTGAATTTTACACAATGGGAGCATTGTCCAGCTCCTACACAAGGCAGTTCTGCTACCTTCTTGAAAAGATTCAGTTATTTTACTGATTTTAATCCGTCAAATCCTAATGCATTTTATTTTAAAATGACCGAGAAATCCACATCCAAAGTTAGACTTACCAGTACTAAATTATTGTACTCCAAGTCCTTTCTAAACCAGTTGGCTGTTGGGGGCTACGAGTTGTGGAAGGAAACAGTTGACCTTAAATCAGTTTGGGGTTCTAAAAGTTGGCAAGTGCAAGGTACTGAGGCTTTGCACCGTGCATGTCTCCTCCCAAATCATGTTTTTGTATTCTACAATTTCACAGACTACTTGCTTTGGATTGGCTACCTCTAAAAAATTAAATGCTCCTTCCTTCCCTGATTTGGAAGAATATTCGGGTTAGGGTAATACTACAAAATTTCCGATCAGAGTTGCAAACTCTGTTGCTAAATTCTTCTTTTAACATATCCAGTTTGGATCCCAATGGCTGGTTGCTCTGGCATAGAAGTGCTGACTCGTGCCAACATCGTTTTCTGCGTTTGGCTCATGGCTTTACACAGGTCAGGGTGGATCCCCGTTTTGAAAGTGACCATTCTGTGACTACTTATTCTGTAGGCAAGTTGTCAGACTTGGCTGAAACATTCTACCTTGGTGTCAGTTAAACTGCATTTATCTAAACTGACTGACGATGTTGATCTGAATGATTTCATAAAAGGCCCGGATAAGGGTAGATCTAAAAATGGATATATGCTGTTTATAACGAATTCTGGAAAACAGCCCAGATTGAGCCGGCTACCCGCCTTAGGGCCATAGATCAAGCTAATTTAGAAAAAGTGCTGGCAGTTGTAGCTAATAGCATTAACACACTTTCTTCCCGCATTTACACATTGGATAATATTGTGTCGTTTGTTGTTGATATTGTGCAAGATGAAGTGTCTGTATTATACCATGGTCAGAATCAAAGGCGTTCTATTATGCAGCTTACATGGACCCTGCAGACGCTTAAGGCAGGAAAAGTGCCATAGCATTACATGAATACCTCTTCCCCCCCGTTTAATTTAACTGACAAGCAACGTACTTTCAATGAAGTATGCCTCTTTTTCCATGTTACACATTAAACAATTAGAGTCCTTACCGTTCTGTGGTAGAGGCCACTACTGCAACGTGGCTTATCCACGGATTGATAACTCTCCTGTTTCCTCTGTTCGAGTTTAAAACCTGTATGAAGTACTTTGCCATGGGTAGATATGAGCCTCTTGGAAGTTCTGATCTCCATGAAGCCTGGTCGCTTCCTTTTACATATAGATGCCTTAGGGAGGGCAAGGAAGTATATTTGAATGGTGAAGAATGCACTGAAACACCGGATCACTCATTAATGTGTAGACATATCCAATTACATGGCTCCTGTAATGAAGACGAGCCCAATTTAGCCTGTGTTTTGAAAGGTGCCTGCTATCCTTCTCACATTCACATTACTGGCAAATGGAAGTTATTTACTATTAAACAATGAGGATTGCTGTGGGTTAATAAAAGGAATTGCTTATGTCGTTACCGTTGGTGAGCGTGTGGTTTGTTGTAAGAATGTAATGTATCCACCCACGCATGGAAAACTGGATGTTTCCATCTGGCCCAAGAGTCCGACATTGAAAGCAGAGCTCAAGAAGATGAGTTGCATAAGAGCTCTACTGTCCCAAAAAGAAGTTGCCCTCACGTCTGCTCGTGAAACATTTGTCCTTCACGTGGCCAACACCCACACAGAGGTGCATGCTTTATTAAATACTGACTTGCCATTGCATTTCGGCGAGTTAATTCACACAATCTTTAATGCATCCTCCACAACTGGGCTGGCGCACTTTTTTAAAGTGGTTAGCAGCTGCCTTGTGACTTAGTTTCAGAGTATATTTGGGGTCTTTCCTGCTTTCATTCGATCTTTCCAGCCTATTTGGTGGATATCCCATTCTACTGGCGCTGGCTGCAGGTGTTCTTTTGCTGTTTTGTTTTATTCAAAATGGATGCACGTCTTGTGTTTCGAGATGAGCTGTCGCGACTGGCACTGTTTCGCAACAGAATGCTTGAGTACTATGGAGTGCTGCCGCTTGCCACCTTAAGTGCAGCTTATGGATTATCGTTTTGATTTTCCTATTTCACATGTGTCCAGCCTGTCGAGGGGCGTGGCTTGGACGCCGATCGGGATGGCGGCGTGAGCTTGCAGCTCCGCGCATGGTCCCGCTATTTCTCCTGAAAACTACACCCTTGGCGTTACCCGAGCGGCAAATTTCTCCTGTGCAGTGTTGAGGAACCATCGGAGAGCAGCTGAGAGCTCTCGGGAGACCGAATATACCGCGGAGACCCAAAAAGTGGAAGCCGGAGGTGCTGTGCCAAGGAGGAGTAAAATGGCGGCGTAGAGGGGCGGCGTAGAGGGGCGGCGGTCTCTGCGCAAGGGGCGAGGTGGACCAGAATCGACCCACAGTGTGAGCCTCCTCCGGCGAGACTGGTGAAGCTAAGGCCCGCCTGAACGGATCTGAGAAGTGGACTGGGGGGTGCGGAGGCCCGTGTTGGACTGGGGCACGGCTTACTCAACATCCGCCTATACGTTTCCCCCCCCCCCCTACCCCGGCTCTGGCGATTTTGAGGCAGGCGGCCCTGGCACCCTGTGGTTGTTGGCACTGTCGAAGAAGGTGGGACACCTGCTCTACGGCCGCTAATAGAGAGCACGACTCTCGGGACGGTGACTACGAGATCAGGAGGAAGGCCTGTGGCGGCCGTATGACGTCACCCGAAGCACCTAAGATGGCGGCTGCTGGCGGGGCTGCCGTTGTGGAACGGGGCCGGGAAGACTCGACTACGCTGACCCGAGACGGTGAGGCCCGGGCTTCCCCCCTGATGATGGAACAGGAACAGAGGCTGAACCAGCGACTGGACAACATTTTGGATGCAATAACTTCGACTAAGGAGGCTTTGCAACAGGACATTGCGCAGGTCACCACAGGGCTGGGTCTCCTGAGAGCGGATCATGCCAAGCTATCGGACAAAGTAAAGGACCATGAACAATTGCTTCAAGACCTGAAACCAGCGGTGGTGACCGCGGAACATAAACTTACAGATATCCTCAGCCGCCTGGACACACTAGAGAGACGGGCCGAGGATGCGGAAAGTTGTAACCGAAGGAACAACGTGAGGGTTGTAGGCCTTCCGGAGAAAATCGAAGGGGACGACGCAGTGGCCTACATGGAGAATTGGTTCAAGACGGTGGTGGCGCCAGAGGGCCTATCTCCCTTCTCCCTGGAACGGGCGCACAGGGTGCCAGCTCGGCCGACCACCTAGGCCGATGGTGAAACTCCTGCACTATAAAGATCGGGACCTGTTAATACAGAGGGCTCGCAGTTTGGGCCCTTTTCAGGTCGACAATAATCGAGTTACGATATTCCCGGACTATACACAGGAAGTCCAAAAGAACAGAGCGTCCTTCCTGGCAGTGAAAAAGGAGCTGAGGGAGGAGGGCATTCAATACTCCTTGCTCTTCCCGGCTAAGCTACGTGTTATCCTGGATGGGAACACCCAATTTTTCCTGACCCCTGATGAAGCGTGGTCGTGGCTTGAGTTGTATCGAGCCGGCACGGACCGAACTGGTAAGAATCAGCGGGAGAGGCCTAAACCGCTCCAGATCCGAAAATCGCAACGAATCCGTTCGCGAAACAAGCTCAAGAAAGCAGAGCGGGGGGTCAAATGGCCGCGGATAGGAAGGGGGCGCTGGCTGCAACGGCGAGTATCACGAGGTCGCAACAGGAGAGGGAACTGGTTGAATCGGACTCTGGTGAGGACGGAGGCAGAACTGGAGAAGCACTATCGGAGCCGGAGAGTTCGAAGGGCCCTGTGGTCACCCCACAGACATCTGATGGACTCTTTAATGAGTAACTATTGTTTGGGAGTGCTGACACCGTGGCTCCTACAGTGATAAACTCTACTACTGATTGAAGGGCTGGCAGGTATGGTGGTGCATAAGCAGTGTGGGATGGGAAGCGCGGGGCGAGGGCTCCGCCTGCCCTGGGTCGGCGATAACCCACCCCCTTGTGGCCCTTAAGGCCTTCTGTGGTGGCGACCACAGATTAGACTGATGTGTGTTGTGTTACAGGTTTGGAACGGGGCTGAAACTGGGTTATTAGGCCCTGTCCTGGGGAGTGGGGTTTGGGGAGTTTTTTCTACAGTTATTTTGGGGGGAAGCAACTGCAACGATGTGGGCAGCAACTGGTTGCACCTGAATTGGTTCAGTAAGGATTACCATGGGGACGTTACCTAATCTGAAATGCCGAACATGGAATGTCCGGGGACTACGAACAATGGTCAAACGCCACAAAGTACATGCTTACCTGGTGAGGCGGGGTGTCCAGATTGCAATGTTACAGGAAACTCACTTAACTAAACAAGAATGCACTGCACTACAGAAGAGGTGGCGGGGTCAGGTTTTTGGCACCACTTATTCAGCGTTCGCTAGAGGGGGTGCTGATATGGGTAAGGGCGGGCATACCGGTCCAGGTTGTGAACCAGCTGGTGGACCCTGAGGGTCGATATGTGGTGGTGGAGGGGAGGTTATATGGCAGAGATGTGGTTTTATGCAGTGTATACGCCCCAAATGTTGATCAGGCTCACTTTGATGGCCTTACGAGTTCACTGGCCTCCTTCCTGGCAGGCCCTATGATCCTGGGAGGGGACTTTAACTCGATCACTGATGTGGCACTTGATAGGTCACACCCACCACTGGCTGATTCCCCGGTACGTAGATTAGCCGCACATAGGAAGGATTGGCAAGAGAGGTGGGGATTGCTAGATGTATGGAGGGAGTAGCATCCCATTAGTAGGGACAATTCCTTTTTCTCGGCCCTCCATGCGTTACACGTTAGGATCGATTCGGTCTTGTGTAGTGGCTCCCTGGCTGCCATGGTCACTCATACAGAATACCTGACCAGGACCATCTCCGATCATAATTCCTTGCTGGTATTAATGCAGTGGCAACGTGAGAGATCAGCAGTCCCAACATGGCGGCTTCGGCCCGACACCTTAGACTCGGTGTTTAGTGACGCGGTTCAACAGGGCATAGACCACTACTTTGCGGAAAACGAGGGTTCAGCCAATACTAGGTCTACTGAATGGGATGCGATGAAAGTGGTGGTGAGAGGAGTATGCATGGGCAGGTTCTCGAATGCACGAACGACCGTTTTGAATGCGCTTGCAAAGGCGGAGGAGGAACTAAGGGACTTGGAACGGCGTAGACCGGACCGACCGGACTTACAAGCCCGGTTATTAGAGGCCAAAGAGGTAGTGGCGACTGAAACGGAACGGCTGCAGAGTTATGATTATAGGCAATATGCCATTAAAGCACATGCCGAGAAGGATAAAGTAGGTACGCTACTTGCCAGGATTGCTAATCCGGAAATTAGAGGTTGCCCAATTATGAGCATAAAAACTGAGTCAGGGGAGATGGTTTATTCGCAGGCAGCGGTGATGGAGTGTTTTCGGTCATATTACGCGAAGCTGTATGAATGCCATCTGGAGGTGGAGGCATCGGAAATCAGGGCTTACCTGGAGTCGATACAGCTCCCAGCGCTGGATGATGACGATGCAAAGGAGTTGGGAGGGCCTATAACGCTAACCGAAATTAGGGTGGCCATTAAAAACATGGCAAGGAACAAAACGCCTGGGGTAGATGGCCTGCCGATCGAATTCTATCAGAAATACGTGGATAGTTTAGCGCCCAGACTACTGGTGGTGTATGAGGAGGCTGGAAGACTAGGGTACTTGCCCAGATCAATGAGGGAGGCGCTGGTACTACCGTTGCTGAAACCTGGTAGAGAGGCATCTGATGTAACGTCCTATAGGCCTTTGTCCATGTTGACTGTGGACTATAAGATTTTAAGCCGTATACTGGCCACCAGATTGGCTCCACACATGCCTAGATTGGTGCACGGGGATCAAGCAGGGTTCATCCCTACTAGGAACACGACGCTAAACGTACGCCGGGTAATTAGGATATTGGATGGTGCCGCGGACACGGACGGGGAACCGGCAGTCTTATCTGTGGATATTGAAAAAGCGTTTGATAGCTTGGAATGGGCATATCTAGAGGAGGTGTTGGGAAAGTTTGGTATTGGCGAGGGGTTTGGTAGATGGACGAGAGTGTTGTATTCGTCAGCAATGGCGAGGGTGCGCCTGGGCGCCCTTGTATCTTCGGATTATCCGGTCTGTAGAGGGACGAGACAGGGGTGTTCGCTGTCCCCGTTGCTGTTTGCACTAGCAGTAGAACCATTGGCGGCGCGAGCCAGTTCAGGAGTCATGTATCAGGGGATTGCACAGGGTGAGCAACTGCATTACATATCCCTATATGCGGACGATTTGTTGTTGTACCTGGCAGATGTGGAGCAGGCTCTAGTGGGAGCAATGGACATGTTATCTAGGTTTGGTCAGTTGTCGGGACTTCAGGTGAATTGGATGAAAACTTGTATCTTTCCGCTTAGGGCAGACACACAATGCCCCCCTCGTGAGTTGGGTGTGATCTGGGAGCCATCTTGCTTCACATATTTGGGGGTCCGCATCTACCATGAGGTCGCCAATCTGTTAGAAGGTAATATAGGGCGTTGTGTACGAGCACTGAGAGGTTGTGTATCCTTTTGGGCCTCCCTCCCTTTGTCAGTGCTGGGCCGAGTGGCACTGCTGAAAATGGTAGCGCTCCCAAGGTTGCTTTATTATTTCCGTACACTGCCCATCTGGATCCCACAGCGGATCTTTAAAGACCTACGGATGTTGAATTCGGACTTCCTCTGGGGTCACGGACGACGCAGAGTGGCATTGAACACCCTGCTTAGACCCAAGCTTGAAGGGGGGATGGCAGTCCCCGATTTTGAGCTGTACTACTTGGCGGCGCAGCTTCAGATTTTCACGCAGCACCTGGCCAGGGAATTTAGAGGGCCGGAACACGAACGAGTGAATGGTATACAACGTCACGTCCTGTCTTACATAATCATGCAGCAGAAACTAGAGCTGAGGGGCCTCACTATAGAAGAAAAGACGCTCAGGTTGTGCTGGCACAGGAGTTTGAAGAGGGCAAAGAAGCCTCAGCCTTATGCCCCGGAGATACCACTGGGAATGTTGACTGAGCTGCCGCATGGAGGTGATTGGTCTCCGCTGTTGGAATGGGAGGAGTTGGGTTTACAGATGGTGGGAGATTTGTATGTGGATGGAATGTTGGTCCCCTTTCAGACGCTGCAGGAACAGTTTGGTCTGCCGGACGGGAGCTTCCTCTTGCAAGCGGCAGTGGTGGCGGCGATACAGAAACACTGGAAAGGGGGGCTCCTTGAGCCAGAAACGACCATGGCCTGCCAATATGTTGTGATGGCTGCAGGTACATTTAAAGCGGTGACCTGCCTACATAATAGGATGTTACATGAGGGGTTGGACCCGCTCCTGGGGTTGAAATCGAAATGGGAGGATAGTATAGGTAGGCCCATTCCGGACACGGTGTGGGGACATATTCTGAAGCGGACATGGAAGGGGACAAGGAATGCACGTTTCCAACAGGTGCACTTTTACATCCTGCATAGGGCTTACCTGACCCCGGAAAAGATCAAAAGGTACTTCCAGGTGCATGAAGCGCTGTGCCCGGCACCAGAGGTTGACATGGATCACCTGTTGTGGGGCTGCCCGAAGATGGGGACGTATTGGCTAGAAGTAGGGGAACTCCTGAATGAGGTGACTGATCGGGAGGTGGATTTTGATATGGCGGCGTGTCTGTT
The DNA here is from genome assembly GCF_964263255.1 of Lissotriton vulgaris. Taxonomy (NCBI): domain Eukaryota; kingdom Metazoa; phylum Chordata; class Amphibia; order Caudata; family Salamandridae; genus Lissotriton; species Lissotriton vulgaris. Next base: position 50,926 of record NW_028244867.1, read on the forward strand.
GCTCTGGTTCCCACACACGAAGAACACAAAAGTGACGAGTAAATTAATTGATCTGGGGCTTATACTGGTGCAAAGAGAAATTACTTGGCACTGGAAGTCTAAGGAGGGACCTTCGGTGAGGAGATGGGTGAATGAACTGCTGAAATGGTCTGAATGTGAGAGTGTGCTCCGAATGAGACAGGCGGTCAAGATTGATAATGAAAAGAGCTTGGAGATGGCAAGGGCGTGGGAGACGATAGTCCAGGCGTTACGTGATCACATGGTGGAGGACGAAGAATAGACTAATTGTATACCTGGGCTCCATGAGGCTTGAGAGTGTAAAGGCATCACTCTATCTGTAGCGAGCTCCACAGCAATGTTAGCGACCCAGGCCCACATCATTAGCGGTTGCGGGGGGGGGGGAGATGGGGTTATTTGGGGAAGTGTTAGGCACCGAGGCTATGATCAGAGAGGCACTACAGCTGAACCTGGGGTTGGATATGTTCCAAGCGTGCCAAGAGAGCCCAGACAGGCTGCTAAGGTATTATGGGGACACGCCAGACCGACACGATAGGCGCCCATTGGTGGACGAGTATGGGACCAGGATCACTAGTGCGAAGTCGCTTAGTTGGAATGTTAGAGAATGCTGGCTGGTGTGGGGGAGGGTTGGGAGTTTAGGGGGGTAAAATGCAGATACAGAATGATGCTATTGACCAGTTATCCCTATGGGATGATCACTGTGATGTTCTTGCTGGAAGTAGGGATTGATACGCCGCCCGGCCTCTGGGTTGTGGGCTAAATGGCTGTGTACGATACTCTGTTTACTTATCCATGCGTTGGGACACCATGAGTGTGCTGGTTGATCAATTATGTGTACTGGTTTCTAATTCTGCAATAAAAACAAATTAAAAAAAAAAAATTGTCCAGCCTGTCTTTCATTGCCTGAGCTGCAATTTCGACTGGGCCCTGGATTTGTGTCCCTGCAATACGGTGTCTCCTGATGTGGATTATAACCAGATCATGAGCCCCTTAGTTCCTCATGAATTGCTTTGTTCTGACGGAAGGATTATGGCCTTTGCAGCGATGCATGGAATGCTGGGTCGGTGGAATGTATTCGCAGCGGCGCAAGATTTATTGGCACACATCTTCATTGAGAACCCACCAAGTTGCCCTCTGATGGTGCTAGAGGCTCCGTAATTGAAGAGCATGTATGTTCTTTCCCGCTATTGAATTAGATGGCTGAACTATTTTCGGGTGAGAACATTGACTTCCTATTGGAAGCTGTTGCAGCATATTTAGCATATTCAATGTTAGGATGAAGTCGGTCATCACCTTTATTGACATTGAACATTTTTTTTTATTATTATTTTTTTCTGGTATATGCCATATTTCTCTGCCCCAGGCCTATTGACTTTGTTAATGCCAATGACTAAACTTTTTCATTAGGAGATTTTTTTTGGGGGGGTGAAGATTTTTATTTTTTTCATTTGCACAAATTTGAGCTGACTGTCGTTCTTGAACTCTGCATTTCAAAAATGTGCCCCTTATCTAATCTTATCTTATCTGTGCTCGGATCAAGGGAGGGTGTTGTGTAGATATGCTTTGCCTTCACACTGTGTTAAGTTAGCATGCGCTTATTAGGAGTTTAAACACCATTTTACCTTTCTGCTGCTTCTGCACACGGCACATATTGTTATTAGAGGTTTGAGCCTAGTAGAATATTTTGCTTCACACGAGAATAATGTTTTGCTATTTGGTAAGCTATGTCTGTACAGTGAGTGCCGAGGCCTTCAAGGTTAGTTCAACACAGTGGTTGTTGTGAGGTCTGATATTCGCACGTTCTAGACATAACATACATGCAGCTGCGGCCAACTCTGGCTTTAGGCGCGTTTATTATTGCACTGCACAGAGCATACACAGACACTTGATGATGCTTCGCATGCAGAGAGCTGGTGGAAGATGTGATCCCTTTTAGCCTTCTTCCCTCTAGTATTTTAACATGCTTTCTCCCTTTTGTATTCTATGGACTAGTAACTATGCTGATTACTTTGTTTCTTATAATATGTTTGCTTGTATTAGCTTAGATACTGCACTTGAGAACACTGCATTAGAAAATAAACATTTCAAACGTGCATGTGGCTTCATTTACTCCTCGTTCTGGATTGATATGTTGGTATAATTAAAGAGTGTTCATGTGTTCCACGTTACCTGAGGTGTACTAAGTCCGTGTTCTGGGTTGTCTAAACATTGGGAGTTTGTAACAACCAATGAGACACTATTTGCTAGTCTGGTAGGGGATTTTGGGTACTGAGGTGAGTTTTGGCACACCCTAATTCACTGAGGTTTCAAGTCTCTATGGGTCATTTTATGTAATGGGTGTGAATCGTGCTAAATGTCTACGGGGCAAACGAACACCGTGTTTAAAGGTTGCAAGCTTGTTCAGCTATTTAGTGATGTGCATCAATTTGAAAGAACTTTAGTTGGCATGTATGTTAATCAATACGTGGTTAACAATATAAATGTGAGAAGGCTGCCCTCTACGTATAATATCAATGTCTAGCGTTCTACAATACCATGAAGTAAAAATGTCGTCGTGACAATATTCAAGTTGCATAAACGCACATGCTTTTCTAAATGGGGAAACCCAGGAATTTCAACCATGCCTCGGCAAAGCAGACCATAAATTCCGACATTGCATTTCATCCTGCGATATATTTTCTTCATCCTATTTAAAAGCCAACAAAAAAGTATGTATACAAAATCCATATTGTACAAGAAGCACCAAACTATTCATTAGCGCCGTTGACAGAAAGGAAACCAGGAGCAGGGCCTCTGCCTCAGGATGGCCTCTCACAGAATGCAAATGCCCGATCACTAATCAGAAAAGGTCAATTAGCAGAACAAGAGACCTGTGGCTGGCACACCTAAAGTGCATGAACACTCTCAGTGGGGGATGGGCAGCCCTGCAAGGAATGCACCTTGAAAGGAATACCTACAGGAAACCAGCATTAAATGTGACTCTTTATTCCCTGACAGAAGCAAGTGCAGGCCAAGTCAAGTCAAGTCAAATTTATATAGCGCGCTACATACCCAGAGGGTCTCAAGGCGCTTGAAGAAGGGTGGGGGGATTACTTGTCGAATATCCATGTTTTAAGTTGCTTTCTGAATGCTAGGTGGTGCTGAGTGAGGCGAAGGTGAGTGGGAAGTGAGTTCCAGGTTTTAGCCGCTAGGTAGGAGAAGGATCTTCCTCCCATGGTGGTTTTGTTGATGCGAGGTACAGCAGCAAGGGCTTGGTTGGAAGAGCGTAGCTGGCGGGAGGGGGTGTAGAAGGAAAGTCGTGTGTTGAGGCATTCGGGTCCAAGTTCGTAAAGTGTTTGTGTGCGTGGGTTAGGAGGCGGAATGTTATCCTCTTATTGGCGGTAAGAGGATAAAGGCGCACGGAAGAGAGACTTCTCTCGGTGACCTCAGCCTCGAGCTCAGAGCAATGTTACAATCACAGGCAGAACATTGAAATATAGTATTTGCAGGTGCCCTACAAAATTCCATG
>NW_028244868.1:0-55083 GCF_964263255.1 Lissotriton vulgaris
GCACACCAGACTGAGGAAAATTGAATTTTATATGGCCAAGTATGTCCCCTATCGTGTACCCCAACGTTCAATGTACATGTATGACATGCATGCATTTTCCCTCTATGGCCGAAATGAAGACGCATATGCATTTGCGTCCAACGTTAACATGCCAGTTACTAGACCCTCCATGTTAGAAACGATAATTCTGCTTTTAAGCCTATGTTGCCAACGTCTTTATAAGATGCACCCGTTTTTGTGGCCTAGTCGAGCTAGGACCCGAATTCAGCCTCCTGAATGCTCTGAAAGATGCAGTTTAGTTATTCATTCCTGACCTCTCCCTTACTTCCTACTCAGCCGAGAGGTGCCCGGTCTGGCCTGCCAAGACTGTATTTTGCCTACAGTTATCTGCTCTGCTCCACAGAAACACATTCCTGCCTAATGAAAAGGATAAACATATTCAGCCTGCAGAAGATAGGGCCTAGCCTTCCTGTCTCCATTCAAGTGATTTACAGAGCTCGCATCCATAGAAAGCTCACAGCCTCCATGCTATGCATGGAGAAAATATAGGCCTATACTAGCATTCAGTGATGAATAGCCTTTGCCCGAGCGACCTTTAAGTTAGATAATTTGTTCTCCGAAACTAAAGATACTATAGATACTAGATAGTACTCGAGGTACAGGTCGTTCTGACATCCAAGACTCCTCTACTAGCACAAAAGTCAACCCCCTCCTGTCTCCCCCAGCTACACGTCTGTTACACGTCATGACTAGGTTACGCACTCAAGTAGGGTAAAGGTTCCAGCTGGACATTCAGACCCCTTCCATGACCATACAGACCCCTTCCAGGTATCCACCCACCTATGACACACTTGTGACTCACCAAGGGAACGCCTACATGTACGCCTTTTTTCACGCCTATGTGTTCTTATCTCTCTCTCTTTCGCTTGCTCCACCTTCAAGTTAATGTACATTTGTACTATAAATGATGTACTCTGTGAATAAACGTTAGATGTCGATCCTTCCTGAACCTTAGTGGTGATGGAACCCGATTCTCCATTGGCTGCAGCGAATGTAATAAAGCCCTTCTGAAACGGACGCCACGGACTCTGCCTCTCATTAGATATATGCTTCTTGTTAATGTATAGAAATTACGTATGGGGTATTAATTTATTTGGAATCGGTAGGGCTGGCGCACAGCTGTTTTTGAATGAGGTTATTCAATGTTTGAGGTGCTCCACAAGTGATGTCAGGCGTCCCTCGACATCAGCATTAAACAGTCCATGATGTGGGGTCAGTGGGTCACTGGTCCCATCCTTATGGCTGCACAACGGATCAAAGAAATCGCATGCAAATTTCGTAACAGAGGGTACCCTGAAAACATCATCGAAAGCTCTATACAGAAAATCAACAACACTGACAGACAGAAACTGCTACAACCTAGTGTAAAAAAAGAACAGACACGCATAGTGGTCGTCTCTAAGTTTTCTACTAGTACAAATAAATTCAAAAAAATCATTTATCAACACTGGCCACTTTTGAATCTTGAACCAGACTTCAACCAGATCTTTCAGGAACCCCCCCTATTTGCACATACCAGATCACGCAACCTAGGTGAAATAGTGCGACACAACCCCACCAAACCAGTCTGTTACTCGGGAACCAAACCATGCTTCAACTGTGGGAACTGCAATTCTATCATTCGAGGCAACACAATTAATCATCCAATGAAGGGCAACAAGATCAAGCTCCAAGTTAACGCTACATGCGACACTAGTAATGTCATCTACGCCCTAAAATGCCCGTGTGGTAAACTCTACATCGGGAAGACAGAACGTAAGATTAAGACCAGGCTCATAGAACACAAGTCCAACATTCGTCTGAAAAGCACCAAGTCATCACTAGCAGTACATTTCCATGAAGAGAAGCATAACATTTCTCAACTAAAGTTCACGATATTGGAAACCATTTCAAAACAGGAGGGTAGAGACAATACTAAATTTCTCCTCCAAAGAGAAAATGAATGGATCCAAAAATTGTCGACACAGAAGCCACTTGGGCTTAATGAACGAATTGAACTCTCTTGCTACCTGTAAAGTTGCTCACGGACTGTGGCAGTGATTCCTGAACGATTCAAGGAACACTGGTTATTTGTAATTTTATTTTGATCTCACCTGCTAAATGTTCGTGCACTGTTGATATTTCACAAGTTACTTTTTACTTAGACCTGACAACATCAGAGTTAACTCTCTGTTTTCCCCTCTTACTGTTACTTTACCTACGTTACACTTGACCCCACACCACTGCCAGGCCACCACGTAGTCCACCTTCTTTCAGCCCACGTACCGGAATGTTACTACATTTCCCAAACTGCACCACGCTCCCGATCCCCCTCTGTTCACTAGACTTTTCTTACGGTCCCTTAATACTCTCTTGAACACGCCCCCTAACTGTCCCACGTGACGGTGTTCCCTTAAGGTAACGAAACGCGGTTAATGGCGTTCCGCCTGAACCAGCGTTGAAGAAAGGAGGACCTTATTCACCATAACCAGGTCAGTTTGAGCTCTCAACCCCCCTCTGCACCACGCCAGATATATCAATTCCGCAGTACCGGTACCGGTAACTGACGTGCTCCTACTCATTCTCATTACAGGGTAATCAGCATACCTACTGCACGACGCACGTAAGCAGATGCGCGCAGAGCATGTTTATTTCTCCCGATCACATGGAACTATTTTGGAATAGTAATCGGTGTACCTCATAGTCTTCCCCCACCCCTCTCACTCCCTATGTTATATTACCCACTACGCAGGCTACAACAACGTGCATGAATGAATTTATTTTTTGAATTCTTGATTCAGTCAGACATTTTTTGATTGTAATGTTTTTGTCCACAGTGTCCTTTCCCTGATGAAGGGGTATATGTTAACCCCGAAATGCATTGGATATATAAGGATGGTACTATGTTATGCTGAATTGAAATGAACAACGAAGAACACTAATGGTTTACTATAAAGAAACCTATGAATAAAATATCAAACGGAACTTTGCTTTGAAAGTTTTTTTGAAACCTCTATTACTCATAGAGGAACCACAGTGTGCCCATAAGGATGGGACCAGTGACCCACTGACCCCACATCATGGACTGTATTAATTTATTTACCACATTAATCTGGCACCCGAACAGGGACTAGTCCCCTTCCCCACTCGCCGGCGATGTAGGTCGAGCCCCCCACCCTTCTACAGCCGTGACGGATCTCAAGTGTACACGACGCGGGATTTCCTGCCTACTCACTCAGGCCCACGGAGGTGACGGAGACTGCGACCAGGCATCCACACGAGGCGGTGAGGATTGCGGACCATCCCAACCAGAGCCCAACACGAGAGAGCAAGGTCCGAGGTATCCGGAGGCCCACCTGTTCCAAGGCGCATGCGTAGCAGCAACCGCAGTAGCAGTATCGAGTGTCCGAGGCCTTCCAGTTCAAGTTCTGCTTCCCGGTGAGTACCATTATTGGGAACGCATAAAGACGGATTCATTTATTTGAGTCCGGTAAAGACGGGTCTGGGTACACAGATCCGGTAAAGATGTGCCACCTTTGGGGGGCGCGGTAAAGACGTGTCTCTTTATGAGACCGTTATGACTGTGCTGCTTCGCAGTGCATAAAGTAAATATTTGCCAAGAACGAGTTATTCTTATGTACTAGTTAGGATGTATCTGTTCTCAATGTTCTAGTGTTGTGGTATGAATGGTTGTTCTCAGTCTGTTTTTTTGTACACTGTGTTTTCGTTAAAGGTAGTTCCAACATGCCATTGTTTTCGAAATTACGTCAGATAGGGACAAGAAAAGGGATACTCGAGGAATCAGTATCCGTCCCACCTAGAGATACTCCTGGTCATTTTATGTATCAGAAACACGGGCTAGATGCCATACTGTTTCTGGATTTGTGGGTGGATTACACTAAAGATCTGGATGAGAAGTATAGATGACCTGCCTCAGGAACATGGTATCCTGAATGCATTATGAGAATAGAGGAAGCGCTATGGAAAAAGAAATCGAGACAGTCACAGAAAGATGCCATTGAATTATGGCATAAAGAAGCGCATAGGAGAACCGAAAAAGAAATGAATAAAGCAGATAGAGCCAGACAAGCTGGGGAAAAAGCCAGAGAAAAAGAACTAAAAGAAGAGGGGGAGCGGGTCCAGAGAGAACAAGTAGACCGAGGGAAAAATGCCCTCAACATGGGCATGTATCCTGTCCTCGCGGAAGGACCTAGTCATTTACCGCCACCTCTGATCCCGACCAAAGCACGTATGCATAGACAGACAGAAGCTGAAGCTTTTATTTCTTCCTATCTAGTGCAGCCTGCTCCGGACTATGTAAATGCAGCATCCCCACCTCCTCGTCCCGTCAATAATCCGAACAATCCTTTTTTCCTCCCTCCACCTGCATCACAGACTCAGCCTACACCGACTCAGCCTATACAAACGCTACCTCCACCGACTGTAGCGACAGTGATAGATGACTCAGGACAAGGGGCAGTGGGAGGGGCTGCGGCACCCCGAACACCGCCACCAACAAGGTCTTTGCAGGACGTAGGACTACGGACACCCCCAACAATGTCATCTCCCTATAGGACTACAGCCGTACCCATATCGCAATGTATATACGATCCAGTACCAGGTGAAGGTGCCCTGTTAGTGAACTCACTCCGACTAAGACGAGCTACAGAATATCTATCTCCATTACCAGACATGAAGGAACACTTAGACAATATATACCGTTTCATTCGAACAGGAGAAGGACCAGAGAGTATAGAAAATGCCATGAAACACAGAAAAGTAGAGGTTAAAAACATGATTCTACGTTTTTTTATTAATTGTCTGATCAGAGAACAAGACCAACCAGGAAAAGGAGTAACTAGAGGCATGTATAAGAAAATACGAAAAGAGATTCTAAAGATACACCAGAAAGAGTCTGAAGAGAAAGAGGATTCAACCTCGGAAGAGGATGACACCGAGAACCCCGATAGAATTGCTTATGTAGGTAGAGCAAGACCATTCGACAGGCCCATATGTCTTGATTACCGCAAGAAGGGACCCCTTATAAAAGAACGATTTTCTCTCGAAAATCTGTTCCAAGCTACTTAGAACGCACTGAGAAAAAGAGTAGAATGTGACAGACCCCACATGAACAAGAATTGGCCCAGTCAGCAGTTCAATGGGTGTCTAACTCTAATATATATAATGGTGACATAGTGGCTCAGACCTTTTTGAGTCTTTCTCCAAATGAACAGCGTTTAGCTGGTATTTACATGGTTCAACATCTGATCACGTTGTATGAAAGTCAATATGCTGATCCCGGTCCCTTGTACAAATTACTAGACGACGTACTTTTGGATAGATGGACAAGTACTGGTACTGAATTAATTAATGTTATTCTGGACCAACGACATAAGTATGTAACTTTTCTGTCCACGAGCATGATTCCTGTCCCACACTACGACAGACATGGTTTACATTTTGACAGACAGAACCCCCTTCGAGAAGTGCATCCCGTTAAAGATAATGACGGTACACTCCAACGTGTATATGTTTAAACACCCTTGAAAAAATGGAAATATTAGAAATTAAAAAGATGCTTCCCTGTCATGATAAAGATCCAGGGGGATTCCATTGTGAATTAAAAGACATTCTCCGCATAGGGGATTACACGTACGCTGATATTATTAAGTTATTGAAAGTACTGTTACCTGCAGGCATTTATGAAAAGCTTAAAGAAAAAGATTGGGAATTAGGAGAGAAAAAGATAGATTGGGCATTATTGGAAACAGAGGACAAAGGACGGCTCCCTGGCACAGGCCTGGGGGACCAAGCTAAAGCATTACCTGAACTCTTGATACAGGTCCTGCCGAGATTATTGATTACTAAAAAGGAAGATTGGGATGCTATTTCAGCCTGTAAACAGAAATAAGATGAAGACACTAGTGATTTTTATTCCAGATTCGAGAAATGTTTTTCTATTAATAGTGGCCTTAAGCCAAGTAGTGAATCATATCCACATCTTTTTGTGAGCAAACTGGTAGAGAATTCTTCACCCCAGATCAAGAATAGAGTACTGAAGGTTGAGAGTACTTGGCAAGCAAATAATCCTTCCCAGATGTTACAAATGTTACAGTACCACCAGAACAGAATTAGAGAATAACAGGAACATGAAAAGAAACGTTTGAAAGATACGAAAATGAAAATGCTAGTTGCACAATCAGTACCAGCTAATGGAAATAGAAAAGGCACTCAAAGCACTCCCCCAGTTAAAGGAAATTGTAACTATTGCAAACAGCCAGGTCACTATGTTAATGAATGCGCAGTCCTGAAACACAATATAGCTACAGGCAAGACAAAAGAAAGACCGCATCCTCCTAGACAGAACAGCACCCCACGGAACACGCAACAGACAGTAGCCCTACCACAACCGATAGCTGCCACTCAACAGGTCACACAACAGATGTACCAGTACGCACAGTCAGATTATCCAGAATTTCAGCAGTACTCATGAAACAGCCTAGAGAGGGAGGTTGGCTTGCCTCTTATCGAGATTCCTGTAGATCAAGAAGGTCGTTATGTACATAGTCGTGAATTGGGAAAAGACAGAAAGTTTTTGATTGACACAGGGGCAAGCAGAACTACCATCAGTCATGACGAGGTTCCAGGGGCACCCCCTCAGGCACACAGAATGTTTCCCTGGGTTTTTCAGGAAAGCCTATTGTTAACGAAGTGTCAAAACCAGTTCCCCTAGGAGTTGGTCCATTGTCCCGTACTACAGACTTGTTGCTGACTAAGTCATGCCCAGAAAATTTGCTTGGTATTAAGACATTGAAAGAACTAGGAGCTGTTATTTGTTGTTCTCCGGAAGGAGTGAGATTGTTTTTACGTGATTTTAAAGGACATTATGTGATGAGAGATTTTGATCCCAGACTCCAGAATGTACCACCGCATTTGTGGGCACAAGGTCCGACTGATGTAGGTTGCATGCACATTACACCATATTGCGTCACGCTAAAATCAGGAGTAGTACTGCCACGAATCAGACAATACAAGTTGCCACCAGATGCCATAGTAGCATTACTGAAAATTGTTGACAAGCTCATTGCACAAGGAGTGGTAGTAGAAACAGACTCGAACATATGTAATTCTCCTGTCATCCCCATTCTCAAACGAACAGACCCTAATGCACCACCAGTCTACAGACTAGTGATTGATCTTCGGGAATTAAACAAGTGTATAATTCCGCAATACCCAGTGGTCCCAGACATTTCTTCCCTACTAACTGCGATTGATTCCGAAGCGACGTTCTTCACTGTAATAGACCTCAAGAACGCCTTCTTCAGTGTCCCGATACATCCAGATAGCCAGTACCTTTTCGGATTCTGTTTAAATGGACGAAGCTTTAAATTTACGAGGGCTCCTCAAGGGTTCATCGAAAGTCCTAGTATTTACAGCCAAGCGTTAAAAAGACAACTAGACAGTATTCACATGCCTGACAATACCGCACTGCTCCAGTATGTCGATGACATTCTGATAACGGCTCATACAGAACTTGACTGTGAACATGCATCACTGACAGTCTTACACTTTCTGGCAGACAAGGGACACAAGGTGTCCCCTTCGAAGTTACAATTCTGTGCCCAGCAAGTGGTCTACCTAGGTCACTTGCTGTCCAAGAGGGGTAGACAGCTGACACAAGACCGTATCTAGTTAATTGTCAATCTTTCCCAGCCCAAGACACAAAAGGAGGTACGGGCTTTTATTGGCCTCACTTCTTACTGCAGACAATAGATTCCCCAGTATGCATATCTAGCCAAACCACTTATACAGTTGACAACACAGGAGGCAGCCTCTTCGACTGTCCTCCCTTGGACACAAGAACATACACTTGCATTTGAGGAACTGAAAAAAGCCTTATGTCAAGCACCAGTTTTAGCGACTCCTTGTTACAGCAAGCCTTTCACGCTTTTTGTCACTGAGCGAGATGGAACAGCATTATCTGTCCTTACACAAGATCAAGCAGGAAAACACAAGCCGTGTGCTTATTTTTCAAGTACACTCGATCCAGTAGCCCAGGCTCTGCCTGCGTGCCTGAAATCCGTTGCAGCAACAGCACTAGCTATCAGACAAAGTGACTCTATTGTGTTAGGCCATCCCCTGACAGTACAAGTCCCGCATGCAGTCGAAGTTCTATTGAACCGAACACAGACACAACACCTGACTATAGCAAGACTGACAGGATACGAGCTGACATTATTTCAGCCACACATAGAGATCAGACGATGTAATATACTAAACCCGGCTACACTTTTGCCTTCGAGGACAGTAGAGACAACACCACATGACTGTGTGGAATTAATCGATACAGTGACGAAACCAAGACAAGATCTGACAGACACTGCACTGCTCGACCCTGACCTGACACTTTACGTTGATGGTTCATGCATGAGAACAAGCACAGGAGAGTTAGTGGCCGCGTATGTCGTGACCACTGATACGGAAGTCATTGAGACACACAGAATAGACACACTGTCAGCACAAGCAGCAGAGCTCATCGCTCTGACACAAGCCTGCAAACGAGCCAAGAACCTGAAAGTAAATGTTTATACAGATTCACTGTACGCTTTCGGAGTCGTTCACGACTTCGGTGGGCTGTGGCAGGAAAGAGGTTTCTTGACCTCTCACGGGACCAGAATTCAGCATGGCCCCCTTATTCAAGCCCTGTTAGAAGCAATACACTTGCCTACAGCCATAGCCATCATGAAATGTAAAGCACATACGAAAGTTACAGACACCATTTCCCAGGGTAACGACCTGGCAGACCGAACAGCTAAATCAACAGCCCAGACTCCAACGGACACGACAAAGACAGAAGTACCATCACTGACAAATAACATGACAATTAGGGATCCCTCACAAGATGTACTTGACATACAGACACATGCCACTCCAGACGAAATAAAGAAATGGACTGAACAAGGAGGGGTCCAGACTGACCAGGGTTGGATGACAAAAGGCAAAACTACATGGTTTCTCCCAGATTCTATGGTTCAAATAATCATAAACACCGCACATAGTCCAGCACACTTAGGAGAAAAGGCTATGCTAGACAGTTTACAGAACATTTGGTTTAACAAGCACCTGCGTGCAGCAGCGAAACAGAAAGTACGCACCTGTATGATCTGTTGCCAGTTCAATCCAGGTAAAGGCATTCCGGTGGAACAAGGTGGATTCCATCCCCCTGACCACCCTTTTGAAGTCCTCCAGATGGATTATATCCAGATGGACAGATGTCGAGGATACAAGTACGTCTTAGTAATTGTATGTGCACTATCCCGATGGACAGAAGCATATCCAGTCCCAGATCACACTGCTGTAACAACTGCCAGGCAGTTGGTCCGAGAGTATTTCCCACGATACGGATTGCCACGTGTCTTGTATTCAGATAATGGTCAGCCATTCTCCTCCGAGTTAATGAAACAAGTATCGCTTCTCTTAGGGTACCAGTGGAAGTTCCATTGTGTACGACATCCCGAGGCAGCCGGACTCGTAGAAAGACACAATCAGACCCTCAAGACTAAGTTAGCGAAAGTCTGTGTAGAAAAAGGCGTGGATTGGATGGTAGCCTTGCCAGTTGCCCTCTTTTATATGTGTATGGTAGCTCATTCCAGAACAGGATTGTCTCCTTATGAAGTTATTTTTGGGAGACCACCAAATATGTGGGGTACGCCGATGCCCAAGAAAATAACAGATGTTGACAGTAATATGCTGACAGATTACCTGGCTTCCTTGATGTCTGCACTCCTATCTTGTCGTTCACAGGTTGCAGCCGCCTTCCCCGACAACACCCAAGTGAAAGAGCACGCTGTCGTCCCTGGGGATACAGTCCTTGTGCGAAACTTCGACCGATCAAGCCCTCTCGAGCCCCGCTGGAAGACGCCCAAGCTGGTACTTCTAACAACAAGGACTGCAGTGAAGGTCGAGGGAAGGAAGGGCTGGATCCATGCCCAGCATGTTAAGAAATTCCATGGGAAAACAGAGACTGTAATTAAACCAAAAGACTGCCTCGAAACCAGTGACTCAAAACCCCCTTTGCTTGAAAAAACTCTGCAACAGGAGTATAAATTAAAACTACGGTCTAGTAAGTCAGACAGTTTAATTGTTTAAGTCCCTCTCGGGTGTAGCGGTTAGACAGGTTCCTGACATGTATGAGACTGTAGATCAGAATAGTACTAGACAGAGAGATAAGAGAGTGAAATACTGCAAGTCCCTTCGCAGTAGATGTATAGTAACCCTGATTATTATGTTTCTTCTAAGCATATCAGTTATATGTATCAGTTTAACGCTACATGTTTTCTTTCCACCTCTTGCTTCGCATACACATTCTTTTTCCAATTACACCACAGAGCACGTGTTCAGTGATCTGCCACCTCATGAACTGTCATATCGACTAGCACTACGCAATAATACTTTCATTCGAATGTTGCACCATTCACATCAGGCCAGCAATGTAACGAATTGCTGGGTATGTGGCCGATTCCCACCGTACCAGAAAACTAAAGGAGTTTTCCCTCTCTTTCCTTTCCCGTTTACGCATAATGGTTCATGTGGAGCATGGTTTGCTCTTATGGCCTCACTAGACAAAAAAGTTACAGATCCCCCGAACAATTGGGTACGGGGTGATTTGAACAAAGTAATGAATGAGGCATGTTACCCAGACACAGAGGGTCTTCCCCAAAGGAAAGGAACAGATATAGAAAACGAGGTATATGAACAAGGAAATGCTTCCCTTAACTTTATGATTTTAAATGTCCAGTCTGAGAATAACACAGGTTCTCCCTTCATATCAGTTCTACCCGTAAAAGGTGAATTATGTATTAGAAAACAAGGATCAGTACATTTAGGACACAGTGATTGTACAATAGTAGTCGAGTTTAATGATAAAGGAAAGTCTACTTTCAAAGCATCCCGCCACTCCTATTTCATTTGTGGTCATATATTCGTCTGCCTTTGGACTGGGGTGGAACATGTTATATAGCGTTCCTATTGCCACCAGTTTTTCTAGCACCGTCCCATTATCATCGAGATTCCCGACTAGTACACGTTAGAACTAAGAGAGAGACAGATTCCCTAATTGTCGATCAGACTGAAACAACTTTGGAGCAATATACAGATTTTAATAAAGGATTCTTTTTCTTCATAGGTCCCGTTCAAAACAGTAAATTAATACGTAGGTTGACAAGAACCCTGGAAGCAGTAATAAATGAGACTGCATCTGCTTTAGCAAACTTAACGGAGGAGCAGTCTGCTATGAGACTTGTCGTTCTTCAGAACCGCCTTGTTCTTGACGTCATCCTGGCAGATAGGGGCGGAGCTTGTAGAGTCATCGGATCCAGTTGTTGCGTGTTTATTCTAAATAATGCGTCTTCCGTGTATGCAGCAATAACCAGACTACATAAGATAGCTCACGAGATACATCAGAACCCAGGCACATGGACTTGGTCCGGTTGGCTCTGGAATGTAATAGCAGCATGGGGATGGAAAGTACTGTCATTCATAGGAATAGCGCTGCTTATTCTGTTCAGTTGTTGTCTCTGTCTACAATGTGGCCCAGCGATTTGCGGCTTGTGCGCCACTGCCTGTATTCCCCATCCACGTATCCAGAAGAGAAAAGATGAGCTAATGATGCAGTATGACCATATACAAGGTCTTATGCAAATAGATGTGACTTGAAGGGAACGTAGGGGACAAGGAGGGAATGAGGAAAATTGAATTTTATATGGGCAAGTATGTCCCCTATCGTGTACCCCAACGTTCAATGTACATGTATGACATGCATGCATTTTCCCTCTATGGCCGAAATGAAGACGCATATGCATTTGCGTCCAACGTTAACATGTCAGTTACTAGGCCCTCCATGTTAGAAACCATAATTCTGCTTTTAAGCCTATGTTGCCAACGTCTTTATAAGATGCACCCGTTTTTGTGGCCTAGTCGAGCTAGGACCCGAATTCAGCCTCCTGAATGCTCTGAAAGATGCAGTTTAGTTATTCATTCCTGACCTCTCCCTTACTTCCTACTCAGCCGAGAGGTGCCCGGTCTGGCCTGCCAAGACTGTATTTTGCCTACAGTTATCTGCTCTTCTCCACAGAAACGCATTCCTGCCTAATGAAAAGGATAAACATATTCAGCCTGCAGAAGATAGGGCCTAGCCTTCCTGTCTCCATTCAAGTGATTTACAGAGCTCGCATTCATAGAAAGCTCACAGCCTCCATGCTATGCATCGAGAAAATATAGGCCTATACTAGCATTCAGTGATGAATAGCCTTTGCCCGAGCGACCTTTAAGTTAGATAATATGTTCTCCGAAACTAAAGATACTATAGATACTAGATAGTACTCGAGGTACAGGTCGTTCTGACATCCAAGACTCCTCTACTAGCACAAAAGTCAACCCCCTCCTGTCTCCCCCAGCTACACGTCTGTTACACGTCATGACTAGGTTACGCACTCAAGTAGGGTAAAGGTTCCAGCTGGGCATTCAGACCCCTTCCATGACCATACAGACCCATTCCAGGTATCCACCCACCTATGACACACTTGTGACTCACCAAGGGAACGCCTACATGTACGCCTTTATTCACGCCTATGTGTTCTTATCTCTCTCTCTTTCGCTTGCTCCACCTTCTCCATGCAAGTTAATGTACATTTGTACTATGAATGATGTACTCTGTGAATAAACGTTAGATGTCGATCCTTCCTGAACCTTAGTGGTTATGGAACCCGATTCTCCATTGGCTGCAGCGAATGTAATAAAGCCCTTCTGAAACGGACGCCACGGACTCTGCCTCTCATTAGATATATGCTTCTTGTTAATGTATAGAAATTACGTATGGGGTATTAATTAATTAATTTATTTATTATTTATTGGAACTTCCACAGCTGAGCAAACTACACCACACGATGAACTTGTGTAAGCCACTCTCCTGCCTGAGAGTGTGAGTGAAGTGGCTGATATTGACAGCTCTGACCCTACAGAAAGTGCTCAAGGAAAGATGCATGTGAGGAAGACTAACATTAGTGGGTAATGCATGTACACAGTTCAGGACAATGTACTTAGTGCAATGAATTTCTAAGCCCTACTACACTGCTAAACATACATATAGAAATGCATTATGGGAGTTGTAGTTTTTCAAAGATATTTTTAATCTTAGATCAATGAAACACAGGCCCACATTGTGGTGTTGTTGGTAGTCAGAATTACAGTGTGAATAAAGATCAGAATTTGAAAATAAAAAGCTTTATTTGTTTCAAAGTTGCTCAAAAAAACACAAACTCATATGTCTCACTACATCCACAGCACAATCAAGGGAGTCAAGGGATCACACTTAGGCCGATTATTCACCACTCCATGTGGGTTCTGGGGGTGAAGGAGAAAGTAGTGATGAGAATGTGACGACTTCAATAGTGCGCAGGAAGCACAGAAATGTTGCCCCTCTGTCTCATTTGGAAGATGACCTTGACCTTTTAGGGGATACAAGAGACAGTGGCCCTGATACAGTGTTGCCTCTTGATAGCCAAGCCCCACAACAAACGCAGAGAAGAAGACCACGTACATATAGTTTGGATAGATCCAGGAGCAGCAGTGTTCATCCATAAAAACCCACAGCCTTTGCTGGTTTAGAGCAGGATATGCTTCATGTGCAGCGCCTACAACATAAGGCCCTGCGGTCAATTAATTGTCAGCTCTCAAAACGTAATAATAACCAACAAAGTATGGGAGAGGGCATGACGTCTATGGCAGCTGCTATTGACAGACTGTGCATGACATTTGAATGCACAGAGACATCTAGGAACAGGGCTGCTCACCGTGCACATGGAAGAATGCATGGATATACAAAGGCCATTAACCGCCTATGTACTGTTACATATAACTTTACCAGGCGCAGCATCAATATGCAGAGGGCGATGAGTGAATGCGGTGCCTGCCGCTTTGTAAATCCACATGTGAAAGTGCATTTTCACCATTGTGGCGGGCGGTGCGGAGCACCGTCCCCCACAATGCTTAACATGCAGGATGTGCCCGCCACTGTGGCGGGCACATCCTAATACCACCCCCGGAACCCCCGCCCTTATGGCGGGCGGTCCCGAGTCCCGCCAGGAGTCCGGCCGTCATCATAATGACCCGCTTAATGTAGTTGGTGAATTTTTTTTAAATACATTTATCATTTTTTATAGTTAGGTTTATTTGCTGGTTAATTTTTATACTTAGTGTTATAATTTTCTTTTATGATGATTGTGTATTTATTTTTTAACGTAATGTTTGTTTTGGGTTTTTGGGTGAAGTTATTGTGAAGTATAATCTGTGAAACATAAAAGAAAACATTGTAATTTAAGTTAATTGCAATATTCATATTATTTAGTTTTATTTGTATTTTTTCGTAATTAAATAAATATATTTACTCGTTTTAGTTGATGAGTGTCCTTGGTAGATGTGGTTTTGCTGATTTTGTAAAAGCTGTTAAAAAGAAAACATTTATTAGCTATATTTTGCTATTTTATTACATTTCTTACTTTTAAATATTTTACGTTATTAATTGGTTAAGTCATATACTTAATTTGGTTTATATTTTATTGTTGTTTTGTATGTTAATCGTTGTGTTGATTTTTCTATGTGCAATTTTTGTGAATTTGAATCTGGTATATGTAAAGGAATATGTTATAATTTTTTTAAAAGCTTATTTCATTTTACAAAAATTTGTGCTTATCTTTTTTGCGGGATGTTTGGAATCGTTTTTGGTGTAGTTGTTTTTCGGTCTGTTTTCTCTCCCACAAAGCTTTGCTATTCCTCTGTTATAAGGTAAATTTTATGTTAATTATTTGATTGTTTTTTTAGTGTTTGTTGCATTAGTAAGAGCTGTCTATTGGTTTGTGTGTTTTATTGTATTAGTCAAGATAGGTTTTTAGAATTTTTTAGCTGTTACATTTTAATTTGTTTAATATTTATTATGTTTATTTATTGTTCAGTTTTATTTTGTTTATTGTTGGTATTTAATTTTATATGTAGATAAATGTGTTATATTATTTTATATATGACATATTTTATGTTTTTTTATATTTATTTGTGATATATTTTTAATGATGTATTGTTTGTTTATTTATTTGATTTTGTATTTGTAATTTATTAGTTTGAATTACTGTGATTAATGTGTAATCATTTTTATTTTTTTAAACATTTTTTGGTATATGTTATTTTAATATATTATTGTGAATAGTATTTTTAAATGTTATTTTTGATATAGTTTATATGTATTTTATCGATGTTTGTGTTATCGATATTGTTTATATCAATACTTTTTATGTGTTTCATTTTATTTTAATGTTATTGATATTTTTGTGTTCTATATTTTTGTCATAGATATTTTTGTAATCGAGATTTTTTAGACAATATTTTTAATTGATGTTAGTGTCATTTCTATTTTGTGTTGATATTTTTGTTTGCCATATTGTTGACTCGATAATTTTGTAGTTCGATTTTATCAGTCGATGTTGTATCAGTTATCCGTATTATCCTCTCCCCATTTCAGACTTTCAGATGTCTTGTTGTATATCATCCTACTGCTCCCTGAGCTGCCTTTGCCCTGGACCTACATATAGGTAGCATTCTTGAGGCGGACATACTGCTAAACGATTTTACAGTTCTCTGAGATTTCAATTTCCATTTTTATCTTCCATCCGATATGGATACAGCCTCCTCTCTTTCTACCATGTCCCCTTTTGGACTTGAGCAACTGGTCGTGACCCCTTCATATTTCGCTGAGCATATCCTAGACAGCATCTTCTCTAACAAACTTTTTCTTGGGAACATGAAAACCCTTTCTATTGTCTTGTACGACCATCCTCTTAATTATTATTCTGAAATGATTAGCTCCACCATGCTTGGCAAAGCCTTCCAGGTCATTCTCTTGTTCATGGCATACAGTTCAAATGCTTACTCTCGCCCAGCTGCAAGACTCCACCATTCACTGTCCTTCTTTTGATGTCAATTCAGCTGTCTTGAACTATACCTGTTGGCAGATTTTGCCCCTTCTTTGGCCCCTCTCAAAAGAACCAGGCTCAAACGCAACCATATATCCACTCCTTGTTTCTCCAATGACCTTAGATCTCTGTAGCAGGCCTGCAGTAGGCATGAAAAGCATCGGAGAGCCTACTAAGATGACCAAGAAAAAGCTAAATCCAATCGCTGCTGGCCACAGTCATTCTGCAACTTGCAGGCAGACACCTTCTGACGTAAGGTGGAGTATGTCTTTTTAAATATTGCCTCTGTTACCTTCCCTGCTTATTCCACCTCATCTCCTGGTTCATCTCTTGTCTTTTCATCTGTTCTTAGCAACTTTGTTCCACCTTCTGCTGATGAAGTTATCAAGCTACTCCACCTGGCTGAATTGGACTCACCTTCCGACCCATGTCCCCCAAGAGTTGCCAGCCTTGTTGCAACATCAATCGGTCCATTTGTGGTCTATATTTACTGCCTGGTGTGCATCTCTAGTGGTTTTCCCTCCCAATGAAAAAAAGTTTAATTTCTGTGCTTGTAAAATAATCTTTGATGAACCCGCTGGAGCCAGCCAATTATCTTTCCATAGCCGTTCTGTCTTCACCTGCTAAGATTCTTGACAAGATCTTGAATTCTCAGCAGGTTGACAATATTCACAGCAATAATCTTCTGGACTCCATCCAATTTGGTTTCTGAACTGCACAGAGTACATAAACCTCTCTTATTAAGGCCACAGAGGAGATCAAGGCATCACTCAACTAAGGGGACAGAGCTGCCCTGGTTTTGCTTGATCTCTTGGCAGCCTTTGACATGGTGCATCATGGACTTCTACTGGAGCATCTGGACATGCTTGGGGTGTTCGGATCTGCTTGGAAGCTGCTCATATCTTTTCTTTCTGGTCAAGAGCAACTGGTGCGTCTTGGTGACTTTGTCTCACCCTCTTTTTCTCTTCCTTACGGGGTCCCACAGGGATCGTTGCTTAGCCTGATGCTCTTTAATCTCTATATTACTCCTTTTTCAGACCTGATTTATTCCTTTGGTTTCACCTTGTCATCTTATGCAGACAACACACAAATTTTCATTTCGCTATCTGCAGAGCAACAAGGGGTTGGCGGCAACTTCCGTTATTGTATGAAGGCAGTTAGTGAGTAGATGGCATCCAACTGCCTTAAATTGTACTCTTCCAAGAAGGAGGTGTTACTTTTTGGAGCTCAACCCTTCTTCTGGTCCAGAAAATGGTGGCATCTCGAACTTGATACTCCTCCTTTGCCGGTTAAATCCATAAAAAATCTTGGAGTTGTTCTCAACACTGACTTGTCCTACACTAGTGAGGTTAATTCTGTTACTTCTGCTGTCTTCCTCACCCTCAAAACAATTAATAAGATTCTACCCTTCATCCCTCCTTGTTTGCAGGAAACTGTGGTTACATTCTTGGTCTTGTTGAAACTTGACTCCTGATATGGTCTTTACTTTAACGTTCACCAACACGTTCTCAATAATTTACAGACCATGCAGATTGCAGCCGCCAGGGTCCTATATAAACATCCCACATGTCCAGCAGCTTCATTTGCTTCCTGTCAGGGCAAGAATTATTTTCAATTCACTCTGTATAGTCTACAAAGCCCTGCACGATCAGGCTCTTACGTTTCTGAGGTTTTCCTTCGATGTCCCGTCTAGGTCTCAGTGTTCTGCCACTTCCAAACTTTTGTTGATTCCTTGTTTTAGACTAGTGAAATGGGGTGGTCCTGGTTTCCTCTTGTGTCCTCTAAGGTCTAGAATGCTGTTCGATTCTCAATTCAATCCTTGCCCAATCCTTTGGCCTTCAAGAAGGCGCTCAAAAAAACCTGGCTTTTTATTTCTTACTAATTTAGGTTTCTCTGTTGTAGCTCTCACTCTGGTTTGCCACTCAATTAGGGCCAAGATACCGTATTATTATTCAAGTGCTTTATAAATCTTTATAACATAACATAAGAAGGTAATCCAATTTTACGCCTTACGGGAGTGAAAAATGAATGTAGATGTTTTTCACTACCAAGACATGTAAAACTTTAGAACACATGTCCTACTTATTAAATACAATACACCCTGATGTGTAGTCCTTTGGGCCTACCTTAGTGGTGACTTATATGTATTAAAAAGGAAGTTTTAGGCGTGGCAAAAGGTTTATTTTGCTAGGACAAAATTTCATTTTAAAACTGCACTTAAGGCTGCAATGGTAGACCTTAGACTTGTTTTAACGGGAAACTTTAGTTGGTGTCATAATGAGTGCTACAGGCCTACTAGAAGCATTTACTCTACAGGCCCTGGGTACATTTGGCACCATATCCTAGGGAATTATAAGCAAATTAAATGTGTCAATCAGATGTGGTATAATTTTACCAAGATTTTGGGAGCAAATACATACCCATTACCAGTGGTAAAGTTCACAGAGCCCTTATGCCAACAAAACAAATTACTTTACAAGACCAGAGGGTATCTTTATGCATTATATCTTTTAACCCCTTGCGTGCTCGTGACGGAACCGTTCCGTCACGAGCCTCGGGTGGGCTGTGCTGGTGACAGAACGGTTCCGTCATGGCCCGCTCGAAGCCCCTGCGTGGCGCGATTTCCACGCCTGCGCTGATGGTTCTATTAGGCGGGCGGGCCGTGACGGAACCGTTCCGTCACAAGCACAGCCCACCCGAGGCTCATGACGGAGAAGTTCCGTCACGAGCACGGGAGCGCCGCGCGGCCCCCCTCCCCCTTAGCACTGCAGCGGACTAGCCACCGCAGCTAAGGGGTTTATTCATCTTCAAGCTGGCATTTTAATGTTAAACATCACA
This sequence comes from Lissotriton vulgaris, assembly GCF_964263255.1. Taxonomy (NCBI): domain Eukaryota; kingdom Metazoa; phylum Chordata; class Amphibia; order Caudata; family Salamandridae; genus Lissotriton; species Lissotriton vulgaris. Next base: position 18,897 of record NW_028244868.1, read on the forward strand.
AAAGCAAAGATCTAGGAAGACCGTCACCCAGGCCCTCGTCACCAGCCGACTGGACTACGGCAACGCCCTCTACGCCGGGACCACCGCCAAGCTCCAGAAGAGACTCCAGCGGATCCAGAACGCCTCAGCCAGACTCATCCTCGACATCCCACGAACCAGCCACATCTCCGGACATCTGCGAGACCTTCACTGGCTCCCCGTCAACAAAAGAATCACCTTCCGCCTCCTCACCCACGCACACAAAGCCCTACACGACCAAGGCCCGAGCTACCTCAACAGCCGAGTCAACTTCTACGCTCCCAAACGCCACCTCCGATCAGCCAACCACGCCCTCGCCGCCGTCCCCCGCATCCGAAGAGCGACTACAGGAGGAAGGTCCTTCTCCCACCTGGCCGCCAAGACCTGGAACTCCCTCCCGACCGACCTGCGCCTGACCCAAGACCACCTCTCCTTCAGGAAGAAGCTGAAGACCTGGCTGTTCGAGCAGTAGCGGCTCCCCCCCCCCCAGCGCCTTGAGACCCCACGGGTATGTAGCGCGCTTTATAAGTGTCACTGATTGATTGATTAAAATGCTCATGTGTTACAATGGACGCAAGCCTAGATAGTTATGCCTCCTTTAAATGCGGCTTCTAGTAGATAAGTTCTATTACCTTACTCTCTAATACTTTTTCTAGATTGATATTGTGAACTGTTTTGTTTAGCATGATATTTCTGATACTATACATTAGCCTGCTTTGGTTGTATGGCCTGCTGGGTTTTTCTACATACTATTGTAATTTTTTGTGCTGTTTGGCCTTTTCAGCATTGCTTCTGTGGTGGTGTGTAGGCACGCCCTCTATGCGCCGCGTTTTTCTGATTTGCCTAGCTTTTATGTAGGAGTGACGTGGCCCTGTCAGAGTACAACTATTTATGGAGTGTGGGCCTTGCCAATATTTTTTCTGGCTTTTTCTGGATTTGGGGTTCTCGGTTTCTACTCCTTTGAGTCTGGGCTTGCTGGCAGGTGCTAACCTTGGGCTTGTCGGCTCCCCTCAATCTTGGATTTCCTTCGGCTAGGAGTCTCCTACACTTTCAAAGAAAGACCCTTGGCAACCATGTCACGATGTGCACTGCGCACATATCACGCTGGTTGCTGAGGCCCTGTGAGGCCTCTAATACTAATAAAACATTTTAAAAAAAGGAGAGTCTTTATGAGCACAATTGCGTTGCCTAGTGACGCTCTAAGAAACAGCTGATCGCTCGCACTGTCCTGTCTCAAGGCATATTGACGGTGGGGAGGCGAGCAATCAGCTGATTCTCCCCTCTCGATTCGGACACTATTTGGGATACATTTAAATCCTGCTTGCCACTTTGCTGTTACCTAACTTTATTTAACCTACCAGGGACAGGCAACTGTTCTAAGAAGCACAGTTCGCAATTGTTTCTAGCCCTTGGTATATTTATCATTTAATATTTAATACTTATAATTTTGCAAGTCTCTTGCTATTTGAGTTAGTTAGTTGTTAACCCCTTGGGTATCAAGTTAGTAAGGATTTAACCCTTTGGAATCCACTAACCTATAATGCTGACATTGAATCAGACGATTTCCAAGTCCCGGCCCCCACGCCCAACGCTAATGGCAAGCTTATTAAAAAATGAATACAAAAATAGATGCGATCATGCATGAGAGAAACCATCAGCAAATTATTTCGGGCAAAAGTTCCCTACCTGAGGGGAACAACCCCTTTGCACTCCAAAGAGTGCATAATGAAGATTTTACTAAATGTGAGGGCAAAAGGTCAAGAAAAAACAATAATATAGAAAGGGTGAGCCCATTCAGCACACTGGGAGGTCCAAGCACCTTAAACCTATTGGGAGGCCTACACACCTCACATAAAAAGAGGACTAAGCTCCTCAAACTCTAAGGGAGACCTATGCGCCTCAAAGACCTTAAGTGTCCTCAATGACGCAAATTACCAGGATGCCCCAAATGGCACACACTACCCAAGTGCTCTATCTGACCCCCAATGAATTGACCTTGATTAAGGAGAAATTGAGTCTGTGGACGAATATATCCTAGACTTAGATTCAGACGAAAAAGACACATATTTTACTCTTTCAGAGGATGAACTTCCCTTTTCCTCAGATGAAATAATAATTGACCCACTAGGTGAGGAAATGTTTTCCCCTTATCACATACAACATCCCAGGTACTCCCAATGGTGGCCTCAAACCATGTAGCCAAGTTCATCAATAGGTGGTTAAGAAACCACCTTGAGAGAGACACAAGAAATGTCTTTAAGGCTGAATGCCTAAGATCCATGGTCCAAGACAACATTTACCTCACTCAAAACTTAGACCCAGAACGTATTAAGTTCTTATTCAAATTGGGCAGAGACCATAGGAAGGGCATCGAGCGCTCTATCAAGACTTGTCAGGACTGCATGCTTGACATTCTATATCCCTTGTGCATAATGATTGACCTAATTGAAGAAATCCACAATAATGGCTCTTCCCCAAACCTAGATTTATTAAGGGGATGGAGCCAGATGACTCTAATCCTTCTCTGGAATACCAATGCCACAATTATTACTGAAAGATGGAAAGTTGTTTTATCCAAAAAATACCCTAAGCTTTGTGATATGGCCAAAAAAGGAACTCTCTGTCAACCCAAATGGACTTCTTTTTGGGGAAGACTTAATTAATAGCCTAGTGTAATAAGTGGCAAATTTCACTGCGCTGGATAAGGCACCTTCTAACATGCGCAGAGTTTTTAATCATAGTGTTTTTGCCAGGGCAGGCAGAAGACTTTGCTCTACCTGCCGTCCCTACCAAAGAACCTTCTTCAGACAACAGGGTTTTGGCCGTCCCTCCCAGACAAACCCTTCCATTCAAGAGGCTTCAGAGCTAGAGGTCAAACCTCCTCCAACACTTCAAGTAATTACCAACTCACCTCATCCTTCCTTTTTAACAGGGAAAGTGGGGAGTCGGACCCATGGGTTCTAGAAACTGTTCAGGGTTTCAAAATAGATTTCATATAAAAACCAACACAACTTACAACACCCAAAGTGTTAAGCCTGACCCAAGAACAACATACTAGTATGGCAGAGGAAGTGACCTCTATGTTAGAAAAAGGGGCAATTGTAGAGGCCCTGTGAGAATGTATGAATTTCCTGAGCAATATTTTCCTGGTGGAGAAGAAGGACGAAGGCTGGAGACCTGTAATAAACTTCAGGGAACTAAATACATCTCACATTTGCAGACATTTCAAGATGGAAGGTATCTATCTCCTCAGGGACATGCTTTTAGAAAAAGACTGGTCAGTGAAACTAGATCTAAAGGATGCTACTTTACAATTCCAATAGCACAAGAATCCCAGTCCTTCAACTAATTTGCTTAGAGCAATCTACCAGATGTAAGCTTTTCCCTTCGGTCTATCCTCTGCCCGCTGGTGCTTCACCAAAGTTATGAGAGTGAGAGGAATCCATCTTATAATTTTCCTAGACAACATTCTCCTCATGTCTCAAGACCACTCTCAAATACTGAAAGACTTGAATATTACTGTAAGTGTAATAGAGGGTGCAGGTTTTATAATAAACAGAGAAAACGGATCATGACTCCCTCGAGGTCTCTACAGTTCCTGGGCTTCACGGTAGATACTGTGAAGTCTATGCTGTTACTCCCTCTGAAAAAGTCAACCAAGATTCAAAGAGAGATACGACACGTTCTGAAACAAGACCTGTAAACCTTAAGAGAGCTGCCCAGACTCCTGGGCCTCCTTTCATTCTACATCCAAGCTATTTTCCTGGGTCCTTTGCACTATTGTGCCCTCCAGAGGCTGAAGGGCAGAGCTCTTTGATCTGGCCTGTGGTACAGAGACAAAATTTGTCTAGACACAAAAGCCAAGACAGAACAAACCTGGTGGTTAGAAAATCTGGACACATGGAATCACAAAGCCATATTTAGCATTTCCCCGGAATTTGTCCTGGAATCAGATGCCAGCCTTCATGGCTAGGGTGCTTGCTTTCAGAATCGGGAAACACGTGAAGCTTATGGTACTACTTGGAGAGTACACACCACATACATTTTTTGGAGTTGACCGCTGGACACTATGCTCTAATGAATTCCAACCAATCCCTTCAGGGCAGATCAGTGATTCTCAAGATGGACAACATGTCTACATAAATTGCCTAGGGGGCACCAAGTCGCCAAACCTCTCCGACCTAGCAAGAAAAGCTATGGATGTTCTGCCCGGTACACAAAATATCATTAAGAACAGAATATCTGCCAGGAATTATTTTGTGCAAATTGGAATTCCAGATTCCTAGTAGATCACACTGGAAACTAAGGGGTCCATTAGGATGTCGAGGGGTGGCACCACTGTGGTGCTGGTGGGGCGGAAACACGTCTTTTTCTGCTCTCGGGCAGCAGGAAACACGTCCGCCATATTGGTATTGCAAAACATAGGTCAGTTCCGGTCCGCAACGGAGCAACTAGTGCCGCCATCAAAGTGCGCCCGCCACCGTGGCGGTGGGCGCCCATGGAGACTCACCGCCATGCGGAATGACGTCCGCCCGCTCCACAAGTTAGGATGGCCCAAACAAGCAGACGCACCGCAGCGGAGACACCGCCCAACCAGAGACGGCGGAAACTCGACTGCAGAGCGCGATAGCCGAGACCCGGTCACACCACCCGGTCACAACCGCCATGGACCCAACTCTACATGTGTTTCTGGTGCTGTACCTGCTACAGCACTATCATCTAATGGGCCGCCGCGGACAACGTCGCAGGTACGCAAATACACAAATACAACACATAACACACAGGCTGACACAGGGTCCAAAACCACAACAGACGCCCTGCTGGGGCCACAACACATCCACAAGGGCACCCACACATGACCCACCTACCACCAAGTCACCAAGTCACCCCACTGCATCCTGGACACACATCGACCGCGAACATGCAGCAATGTCCCGGTCCCGGTTACGTCACTGCTGTGGTCAACACATGCGCACAATGCAGAAGGCTGGGCTAGTCCAAGGCATGGGCAGGGCACAGAGACCACAGGGACACACCTCCTCCAACCCCCTCCAACCAAACATCAACACACCCCATCAAGTCACAGGACAGGCCGGGTGCCCATCCTGAGCACCCCCATGCACACCAACAAGCACAGCAACAAACAAGCTCAATACACACCCTGCACCACACAACAAACAACCAAGGGAGACAGCCACTGCAGGAGTAGCTGACAGAAAACACACAACACCAGTGCCACACACACACTGAAGGCTGACAATACTTTCCAGCACATACACACAAACATACACCCTGGATTTAGCCATAAACAGAACACACACAGGGATGCCTGAACAGATGCCTGCCCAAAACCAACACACAAACACTACAGGAACACAGACAGAACCACATCAGAAATAGACATACCCTGTCAGCCAAACTGTGGAAAGGCAATGGGAGCACAGGCACACCAGGAGGGCACAACCTCAAAACTCAGGAACAAAACACACACAATATACCACAAATCACACAAGAAGTGCACCATCACAGAACTACATTGCCACATGAAACCAACCACAGATGCACATAAAATCAAAAATGAACAAACACCACAGGACATCAAGGGATGCACATCAGGCAATGCCAAGGCCACATACACACAGCACTGTTATGTTCTTTTACTCTGAGCAGCTTAGCTTGATTAAAACTGAGATAGAGAAATTTTTAGAGGGGCTGCTAGGCTTAAAGATCTGCCTATCCTCAACAATAATGATCTTTGGGAGTGATAGTAAAATGGCCCTTTTGAATAAAGAAATAGAGGCTTTTATCTTTCTAGCTGTTGCCGTTTTACGTATCCTACTATCAGCTGCTTGGAAGGACTCTAATGCCCCAACCTTCCAATTGTGGCTGACCAGGCTTCTTGGTATTCACAACATCGAATCTTCTCCATATTCTTATAAGGGTAAGAAAAAGCGTGATTTTGGAAATAAGATATGGGACCCCTTTAAAAATTGGAGGGAGGGGCAGCTTTGATCAACCGATGATGAGTCTCTTATATGTATATTTATTTGTATATGAAAACACCTGCATATTTATTTATTGAATGTCTAGCTTTATTTAAGATGTTTTAATGCTTACTGAAAAGTATTATGAAATAATGGAACTTTCCCTATTAAGCTGTATCTGTTTTTTGTACCAATGAATTTTCAATAAAAAAAAAAGGATTTAGCCATAAACAGAACACACACAGGGATGCCTGAACAGATGCCTGCCCAAAACCAACACACAAACACTACAGGAACACAGACAGAACCACATCAGAAACAGACATACCCTGTCAGCCAAACTGTGGAAAGGCAATGGGAGCACAGGCACAAAAGGAGTGCACAACCTCAACACTCAGGAACAAAACACGCACAATATACCACAAATCACACAAGAAGTGCACCATCACAGAACTACACTGCCACATGAAACCAACCACAGATGCACATGAAATCAAAAATGAACAAACACCACAGGACATCAGGGGATGCACATCAGGCAATGCCAAGGCCACATACACACAGCACTGTATACACAACAAGCAGTGTGTGCACAACAAGCAGAACAGTCACACACAGACATGACTGACACAGCTCAACACATACAACACTAATCAGCACAGCACAAACACAACAGCACACCAAGGAAGTGAAGCAATACCACAGCCAACACACATACATCCAACACAACAACAACAACATATGCACCACTCTGGGATACAAGAGCACAACCATCTTGACCAGAGCACTGGGCAGCACACACAGCTAAAGTGCACATGAGCAATCCTGACTCGTTATAAGCACAAGAACAGCACACATAAACCATTGGGGCAATATCCTGAGTGGAACTCACTCTTGGCCCAAGAACTGCACCACAAAGCACAATCTCACAAATGAAGTGATGGGGAGGCACGCACACATGTAAACCAAGGGGACAGTTGACATCAAAGTGAACTGACTTGCATGTCAGTAGTAGACATGTAAGGGGTGTACCATACACAAATAGAGGGAGTGCAGACCCACAATGGGTAAGCATAAGTGGCACACATAGAGGATGGCATTACACCACACACACCATACCATACAGGAGGATAAAAAGCACCATGTGCATGCAATGCATGAGAAACACCACCAAAATGGCAGTGTGGAGCAGCAGGGCTACACAGTCTACAGAAACACACTCAAGACACATTGATGATCATACAAACACAACACTGATGTGCAATTCACACACTGCACACTCATAAGTGACCAAAACAACAAGGAGGAGTCAGACAGAAAATCATGGACACACCAACACGCTGCACAGTGCACAACAGACAACTCTTAGAAGTGCATACAACCATATCCACAGGGCACAACAATCCAAACAACCGGCACACAACTCCTGGGTGACGCATATGTGTCTTTCACAATCCAGGGTCACACACACATCTACACCCACTACAAAGTCACACCCTTCACACTGCACACCTCTTGACTACCCAAGAGCATACACCTCATGTAGGCCATTAGACCAGGACTAAGGGCCAATACAAGATGACTATACACATACACAGCTGGCACACATAAAGGAATAACACACATACATCATGATATTGCCCAGCCTGCATGCAAACCCGTGCACAGCATCCCACCATTTGCTGGCAGTGTACCCCAACCTAAACATGTGAACAATGTAGCCAACAATAGCAAACCACTAAAAAGAGAACTGCATGACAGGTAAATGAGCCATCACAGATAACACTAGTATCAGTGTCTGAATGGCCTGAAGACCCTGTCACCTCTGTTAAAAAATGTGATGCCGGCAAAGAGCTTGGCAATGTTGGAGTGACACATAGAGCATGGGGCACAGGCAACCAAATGCACACACCAATATAACTTTAATCAGCAAGGACACTGACAAAACAGACAACAGGAGTAACTGTCTTTATTCATATATTGCACAGATGTGACAGTAGACCAACAGTAGACAAGAGCAAGGCACAAAATGCTGATCATATGCAAGATAATCTGCACAGGCAAACTCCAAACAGGAAGGCCAGTTTCCATGGCAGCTGGCATAGCAAGTAGATGAGAGGCTGCACGGGGGAGACTGCAACACAGCAGAGCAACAGGGCCAGTGTCCATGGCAGGTGGCACAGCAAGTACATGAGAGGCTGCACTGGGAATAGGCAAACACAGCAGAGCAACATGGCCAGTGTCCATGGCACAGGGGAGAGTCCAACACGGCAGAGCAATAGGGACAGTGTCCATGGCACAGGGTAGAGTCAAACACAGCAGAGCAACAGGGATAGTGTCCATGGCAGGTGGCACAGCAAGTATATGAGAGGCTGCACAGGGGAGACTGCGACTCAGCAGAGCAACAGGGCCAGTGTCCATGGTAGGTGTCACAGCAAGTACATGAGAGGCTGCACTGGGAATAGGCCAACACAGCAGAGCAACAGGGCCAATGGGCATGACAGGGTGCAGAGTCAGGACATGGGAAGCTGCACAGGCAAGGCAAGAACAGCAGTGAATGACAAGGCCTGTGGCCAGGGAGAAGTGCAGAGTCAGGATATGAGAAGCTGCACGGACAAGGCCAGAACAGCAGTGAATGACAAAGCCTGTGGAGAGGGAGAAGTACAGAGTCTGGACACGAGAAGCTGCACTGGCAAGACCAGAAGAGCAGTGAATGACAAGGCCAGTGGCCAGGGAGAAGTGCAAAGTCAGGATATGAGAAGCTGCACGGACAAGGCCAGAACGGCAGTGGATGACAAGGCCAGTGGACATGGCAAAGTGCAAAGTCAGGACATGAGACGCTGCACAGGCAAGGCCAGAACATCAGTGAATGACAAGGCCAGTGGCAAAGGAGAAGTGCAGAGTCAGGACATGAGAAGCTGCACAGGCAAGGCCAGAGCAGCAGTGGATGACAAGGCCAGTGGGCATGGCAAAGTCAAAGTCAGGACATGAGAAGCTGCACAGTCAAGGCCAGAACAGCAGTGAATGACAAGGCCAGTGGCAAGAGAGAAGTGCATATTCAGGACATGAGAAGGTGCACAGGCAAGGTCAGAACAGCAGTGAATGACAAGGCCAGTGGGCATGGCAAAGTGCAGAGTCAGGACATGAGAAGCTGCACAGGCAAGGCCAGAACAGCACTGAATGATAAGGCCAGTGTCCAGGGAGAAGTGCAGAGTCAGAACATGAGAAGCAGCACAGTGAGTGTGTTTGACTGTACACTTCCATGGCCAGCAACACATCCAGGTTGTAAACAATGGGCAGGACTAGCACACCTGTATGAAAGACAGGTGTATGAGGGGGATTACCAATCACTTGTGGCTGTCAGGTGGACTTGGAGCTCGCTGTGTGTCCAGGACAGCAGGACCCCTTGACTGGGGAAACGGAGGCCAAGGTGATGTAGGGCTATCAGTGGCTAAGCAAGCTGGAGAGCTGTTTGGACCAGGTGATGTAGTGGCATGTGGAGGTGGAGTCATGCAGACCTGTGACACAGTATGGGTGGGAGAGGTTTGAGGGGTGCCCTTCCACTTCTTGGGAATTCGAAATGCCTTCCCTGTACTGGGGTGAATGGGAACTGGTGATGACACAACAGGCACACACACCAACAGTCCTGCATCAGGTGCAGACACTGGGACTCCCTCTGGTGACGTGCTGGATCCTGCGGAACGAATTGTCTGGCTACGCCTCTGGACACCTTCCCCTGTATGCCAGGTGTCCACCCCTACAGTGCCATCCTTTGCCTGTTTGTCAGTGGTAGCCCCTACAGTGGCCTCCTTTACCTGCTACACTGGGCTTGGAATTGGAGTTGATGTGGAGGGAGAATGTGGCCCTGAGCCCTTCCTGGGTGTACCCTTGCCATACAACACCTCCTCAGTGGGCATAGACACTGCACGCCTAGCTCTGCGTGAAGTTTTAGGGCCTGGAGAGTCCTTTGCTGGTGATGCCTCTGAGGCATGGGAGCCTGATGCCTGCTTCCTTGCTTTTTTGACCTTGCTCTTCCCTGACGGGGTCTTGTCTCTGCATTCTGGGCTGGCTCTGCTCTTCTGTGGGGATGGTGTCTGTAGGCGGGACCACTTGGGTTGTTTCTGCGGGGTGCTTCTTGTGCTGTATTGTGACTTTGACTCATGGGAACTGTGGTCACTACGGTGTAGCCCACCCATGTCAGAGTGTATGCCTTCCATGTAGGCAACCACCTGGCTAAATTTTTTGTCATAGTCACTGAACGCATTGAGCAGGGCTGTCTGGCCCACACAAAGCTGGTGCAGGAGCTCTACAGACTCAGCACTGAAGGCAGCAGGGGGGACAGGTGAAGGCTCAACAGTGCCAGGTGTGAATCTAACTTGTCCCCTCTTACTGACATGGACACCAGAGGAAGTGGATGAGAGGCTTGCCACTGGCCGCTGTGTGGTAGAGGATGATGCCCCCATTCCCTGTGCCTGCCAACATGGATGCATCACTGCTGGCATCAGATGATGTAGTACTTTGTGTCTCAGGCACGGATTCTTCCTTCATACTCCAGTCCCCCTCAAATGCGCTGGTGGGCTCTGTGTCACTGGCCTCCAGTGCAGCTGTAGTGCTACTCTTGCCACCACTGGTTTCTGGATACTGTTTCTCTGTGTCCACTGGCGATTCTGCATGAGAGAGAGATGCAGGGTTGTGTTAGTGTCATCATCAGGACAAAGCAAACCAATCAATGCAGTACAGGAGATGCACATATCAACATGGTGCCCACCACACTCTTCAATCACGTTGCAGCAACACACTACATAGACCACAACAGTGCCTGTAACCCTGAATATCTGCCATGACTGAGTCATGTTGAGGCCACACAGCACAACACCCTGCCAGTGGATGAAGTGTACCAGACACACAACTTGCTCTGCCCACACCTAGGGACATGATATGGGGACAACACTTATTACCACTGACAGACCTTGAGGGAACAGGAGTGGACAACACTCACACCTATTAGGACATGACAGTCCACAATGGCAAGTAGGCCATACCAAACAGCATGTTGTACTCTGCGGCACAGTGTTGTCAGATATGTGTGCCTCACCGATCATGGTGCATGCAAGGTAGGCATACATGAAGTCCCACTCAGATAGTGTACACTGCTGTTCACCCCCTAATAGATTCCCCACACTATCCCAATGCTGAATTGCCATGTAGATCCTAACACACCTGGCTAAGGGAAAGCACAGCGGAGAATCACCCTTGTAAGGCCAGTTTGGGCCAATGCATGACACTGGCACCCATCCCAGCAGCCACTCACATGACGCAGCACAGCACCACCCCACGAACATCACATGGGCCACCGCTGCCACAGGCCCTGTACACATGCATCCGCTCCCAGCCAAAGTCACCCTCCCCAAATACTCACCCCTGCCTTTCTGCAGAGGCTCCTTCAGACATGCATCCAGCTCAGGATGAGTCATTGCCAATATGCGGCCCATCAGTGGTGTCATGTTGCGCCGTGCCAAACACCCAGTGCGTGGTAGCAGCCCCAATGTCATCTCTGCCACGTTCTTTGCCAGGCGGGTGATGTCGTCCCACCTCTTGTGGCAGTGGGTATATCGTCGGTTGGATACCCCCAGGGCTCACGCCTTTGCTGCAATGGCCTTACGCTGGTGTACCTTGAGCTGCAGGCATGGGAGAAAAGAAGGGGAAATGATCAGTGACACAGTATCATGTACCAACATCTCTCAGTACAGTAGCAAGACACAGACTCATTACCAATTATAATCTCCCTCCATCCCAAACTGGGATACACCTCACAAGGGCACTCAGCATGGGCCAAACAGATGTGATTGCATGCATTTATGAGGGTAAACGGGGTCCCTGATAATCTCACACACATGCAGGATCACTGCACTGAACCCCCTCAGTGGCTTGTACACATCTCCCCCAGTTCTATGCATGTCTGGCCACTACAGACATCACATATCTATATGTGTCTGTGTGTAGTATGACTGGGCAGCATTCAATGAGCATGTCCTGTGAACATATGTGTATATATGTAATGTGTGTGGCATCGGGGCACATGGACTCACCAACAAAATAGCCATCTACACAAGTGTGGTTGTAAGCAATTATACAGGGCTGAGATGGTGCATATCTTTATTTCAGTGTGAATGAACAAGAGTAAGGACCCAGTAAGTGCAGTGATGTCATCTCGTCTTGGTGGGTGGGCACTGAGCTTAGTCTCTGGGTTCACACTGAGTCGGACAACAGGGGTACACAGAGACAATCACCCAAGCAATTACTGTCCTGGCACCTGCATGTCCAAAATCCTGTGGCTCTGTATGGCTGACAATGTAACACACTCCACTCAGACATACTATTGCAGGCAGGGTAAAGCGTAACATTGGGACACACGCACTCCCTCGCCCTAGAGACAGCATGTTTGTCAGTGTATGACACAACCCCACACCCTCAGGCATATACTGAAGCAGTACAACTACATGTCTGACCCCCCTGCCCTATACCTCCCTTTACGTTAACTGACCACAACATTGGGGGCACCATACAGCCGTTTTGTACCGTGCCAGCACCTCGTCCACAAGGACCTCCAGCTCCTCGCTTGTGAATAGACTGGCAGTGATCTTCTCTGTCCTTGCCATCACTGTGGAAATGAACACCTGTGGTGGAAGTGGGTGGTGGGGGTCCCAGGCAGCAGGCTCCGGAGGCAGGAGCAGGTTAGGGTCCCAGGCAGCAGGCTCTGGAGGCAGCAACAGGAGAGGGTCCTAGGCAGCAGGCTCTGGAGGTAGCAGCAGGATAGGGTCCCAGGCAGCAGGCTCTGTGAGCAGAGGAAATGTGAGGCTCACTTCCAGAGATTTATAGCTCCCTGGGGTTGTTTCCTAGGTGCCAAGCTGCAACAATTGGTTGTCCAGGTCTGCCTCTTTCAAAAGCATCCAATGACCATCTCCGCGGTGGCGGAGCACGCCTTACGCGATTTTCAAAACTGCATCTTGCCACCGCAATCATTGCTCCCATTGGCTGTAGGCTATGCCCCATGGTGGTGACACACCGCCGTGGCCAGACGGTAGCTACCACGATTTGGGTGGCGGAGCATGCTCAACACCATCCACCCATGTCTCTATGCCAATGACTACCGCACTTGTGTAGGGGGTGGTGCTGGTATCACACCGCCGGGGCCAGGCAGTAGCTACCACGATTTGCATGGCGGAGCATGCCCACCGCTATTTGGGCATGTCTCCATGCCAATGACTACCGCACTTGTAAAGGGGGTGGTGCTGGTGTCACACCTCCGGGGCCAGGTGGTAGCTACCGCGATTTAGGACACATGCAATGGCAATGTCCATCGTGAACACTTCAACAGTACACAGCGGCAACATGGTCAAGGGCACATCATCATGCACACAATGCAATTATTGCATATAATCCACAGCTGGATGCATGTGCCATGGTTGGCTATGTGTGACGTACATTGGTCTGTGGTCCCTGCCATGTCAATTATGCATTTGATGATGATGCGTGACATTGTTGAAGTGGACTCAACAATGTGCAACCAATGTGTTGTGGGTCATTGCTGACCGTGGCAAGGCTTGTCTCACTGTATGGTGTTGTTACTTACTTATGCTTTTATATCTGCTCATGCACACAACTGAGAGTTCGCCGTCTACTGTGATCATTGTGTTGTGGATGTGTGCCAAGCTTACATGATACATTGAGGTGTGACAGGTACAGCAGATGAGTATGAGACAGTCATGTTCATTTTACACACAATGGCTGGATGCTACGCTACAAGGCGCGCACATGTGAAATGTGGGGCTCAGTATGTGTGTATTCACATTGACCTGTGTGTTGTGTGTATGGTAAATAGAGAGGTGTGCCCTCTGTGTGTCTCAAATGTCCACCCATGTAACCAGGTGTGTCACACATTTATCATGGCAGTCGTTTTTTTTCCCATGACATCCTTAACGGGATGTGCTGTGGCCATCTCATGATGGATGTCATTGACATGTGTCCATTTTCATCTCCACTAGGAGGAGGCCTAATCTCATACACTGCTGGAGGACATGGAGGATGTTGCGATCATTCGTAAATTCCTCCTTAACAGACCAACCCTGAAGACCCTTTGTGATCTGTTGGAGCCCCACCTGCAGCCTTGCTGCCACTACCCAACAGCTATCACACCAACGTACAAAGGAGACCGTGGCCAGTGCTGCAGGGATGTTGCAACCCTGTTAAACCATATTTAATTGGGGTTAACAATTTTGTTGTGTACATTGATACAACTAATGGATTAACTCTGAATTTTGATTATAGTGTGTAATATGTAGAAAAATTCATGGTAGTGCACACGGTTAACCAAGTGAAAGTTCTCTTGATTTTTTTGCAATTTACACAAATGTGGGACGGGCAGCCCACAAATACTGTGTAGCACACTTACAACATTAATCAATCTTGGCACAAATACACATTCTATTTTCTTAGCATACGCTTTAACCTGTTGAAATCTGGTGTGCACCACTCACCCTATTTCTTTCATATCAACCCTGGTGCTGAGGGATGTTCTTGCAGTCATGATGATCTATAAGGATAAATACATACATTTCTTCAGGGAAGCAGAGTTGTTGTGAAGGGAGACTTCTATCCCCTTGAGCACATCCCCCATGTTGTTGGTGCCATTGATAGTGCTCATGTCGGTCTGGTGCCACCACAGGCGAGTGAGCAACTTTTTCAGAATTGAAAACATTATCACTCGATCAATGTGCAGGTGGTGTGCCTTGTGGACGTGACTATATCGACTATATCGCATGTGTGTGCCAGATTCCCTGGCTCGGCCCATGACACGTACAACCTGGGGAACAGCATTGTGCCCCGGATGATGGCAAATCTGCTTCCTGTGCGTGCTTGGAGTGAGTGAGTATGCCTAGTGATATGGCGTGCTGTGTGTGTGACCTGCTGTCCTCTGCCTGTGCAACATTGCAATGTGTGTTTGTCATTCTTAGGTGACTCTACATTTCCCAGCCGTCCATGGCTGCTGAGCCCACTACAGAATCCCAGGACCCCGGCTGACATCAGGTACAATGAGGCCCATTTCAGGACCCGTTGTGTCATTGAGCGGACATTTGGCCTGCTCAAGTCAAGATTCTGTTGCCTTGACAGGACTGGAGGTGCATTGTCATACTCGCATGGGAAGGTCTGCAAGATTGTTGTGGCATGCTGTATGCTCCACAACATGGCCGTTCACAAGGGGATTCCCCTGCTCCTGGATAACGGTGAGGACCCAAGGCCCCCGCCTGCTCAGGGACCTGATGTCAAAAGCCAAACTACGTCGTCCCTTACCTTGAGTTGAACAGAAGTTCTTGGACGACGTAGAAGTTTTCGCAGAGACGCAAGGGACCAACTTCCCAGAAATCTAACTAATAAACTTGCTGATTCTAAATAGACGGCTAAGAATAAAACTAGACTTATGGGAGGAGGGCCGGTACTGGACGTGACGAGATGAAAGCGGAATCTTGCTGTCGACCTGCAGAATAACAAGCAAGTTGCATTTACTATTGACTCTTAGTGATCTCCCAGAGACCCCCTTGTAACCTCCCTTTGCCCTGAACCACTCAGTCCCCTTGAACCTTAACTCTTTCGACTCCTACCTGTGAACAGATTATTCAGTCCTTCGTCCAGTATTTCTTTGTCTTGGGAGAGATGGGAAGTCGTGAAGTAGTGAAGAAGTCCCTTGAAGATTCGTTATGGTGTCACGCTTCAAGGTTCTAAAGGAAACAAAAGTGTGTTTTACTAATATTCCACTATCTAGTTCTTCTAGATTCCCCTTTAGCTTTTGACTTACTTGGAATTTAGGATGACTGTAGTGGAAAAAATGGATTCTTTACTCTCTTGTGTTCAAACCTGTTGTAACACAATAAAAAGATACACCTACTCTCTTCCAAGTAGCTCCCCAAAAACTAGTGGTTACAAAATAACATCTCACATTACAACATATTCCTTGCAATGCTTCCAAACTAAAATCCTGGACAGTATTGTACAAAATTAAGTCTCTTGCATAATAACTCTCCGTTGGTTTGTATTGTAGAAACTAAATCTTTCGCATAATTATTCTACTTCAAAGTCACAAATATTTCCAAAATACTCAAGTCTCTTGCATTAAAACTCTCATGCATTAAAACTCTCTAATAAGAGCCTTTCAGAATGAAGGTCTTCAAGTTCCGAGAAAATCAGGTGAATATTGAACTTGTCCTGTCTTTCTTGCGATGGGCGCCTTCAAACCGAAAAAACAGATGTACTTATCTGATGTCCTTTTCTTGAAGGTCTTGTCTCTTTTTCCAGGCTGGAACCCGGTCAGAAGGAAGAAGCAAGCGTCGAATTCCAAGCAGAGCGGAGATGTTCCAAGCGCGATCCTTCCCGCTTTAAAAGCAGAAGGCAAAGCGCTTCTAGAAACTTGGGTGCGGTTTAAATAGTCAACCGCACCCAAAGTTACGTGCGCACGCACGCGTCTGCAAAGCCGGGAGCCGAACGCGGCTCAAAGAAAACAAAGTCTCTCTAGTGTCTGGCATTGCGCTTTCAACAATGTTGCTCCAATCATTGATGCCTTCGTGTCACAGCAAAACGCTAACTATTACAAATGAACACATATTCATATCTGGCTATCACAAATGAACACCTATTCATATTAAAGAACAGTTATTAACACAATCATAACATATTTCAAATGAGGTGCTGGTGCACGGGACAGGGGTGGGTTTTTTGTGAACAGTCACCCCCTGGCTTTCCTAGTCTGGGGGTCGAGGAGATTCATGACACCTGAGTCCAGTGATGAGGACAGTAGAGAGGAGAAAGGAGTTGACATGCGTCAACAGCTCATCACCCGCTACTTCACTTGAAGGTGGGTGAAGAGGTACGACTTGTACATTGTCTGTTGTGATTGCTGTTGTTGTGAAGGGCTTTGGGCGGATGGTACAGACAGGCACATGTTTAGTCACCTGTGTGTGGAAAAGTGGCTGTGACATTTCACATGTGAACGTATGCAGAACTCGGTTTTTTGAAACTTGCTGCACATTGTGTTGTCTGCCTGTAGACTTATGTGTATGTTTTGTGTAGTGTTATGTCTGTGATGGCACACTGATGCCAGTGACTGTTGTTCTGTTGTGTCTCCCTAGGTGCTTCAAAATTATCCAGCCCTACATACTGTACATCTTTTGGATACATCATGGACATTTTCAACACTGTAAATATGGCACTAAAAACAAAACAGCAAAAATTCAAGTGTGTAAGCTATTTTATTTACAAAGTGGACATGTGAGGGGTGTGGACATATTTACATGAAGGTGGTGATTGGGCAGTGAGTTGACAGTCATGGTAGATGAGATGCAAGAGTAGACACCATATGTATGTGGTGACCCAGTCCAACAGACAGGTGCCATTGACAAGGCAGTGTGGGGTAGGACAGTCCAAACAGTCAATGCAGTGGGGAAGAGGGTTGCCATCAGGGCTGTCTCCGCGACTGGCGTGTGGCTGGTGCTTTGACTCCAGAGAATCCCAGGCTCTTCTTTGGATGCCCCCTTGATCGCTTTGGCAGGGGGGGCCTGCTGCATGACCAGCCGCGTCTGAGGACTCTCCCCTCTCTTTGGCCGCAGGGGAGGATGGTGCACTGTCATCCTGCAGCACAACAGAGGGGGGCGGAGGTGTTGTTTGGGACACAGGCATGTCTCTCAGCAACGCCACTTGTTGGGCCATGAGGTCCACCATTTGACCAATGCATGTGTCAATGGCCTCATCAGCAGGATGAGCTCACGTAATAGTTCATCAGACCGGCCACTTTGTCTCTGGACCTGTTCATATTCCCCGATGATTCTGGTGAAGTGGTCCAGGGATGGAGTGCCAACCTCCTGAGGCTGGGGTGTGGGACAGGGGGCATGGTGTGAGTCATGGTACAGCCCTCCCACCCCCAAAAAAGCCTCCCAGTGAAGATGGCTACCTACCTTTTAGGCAAGTGTGATAAGTGCAATGGCTGGCACATGCTACTGGGTGGGGGATGCCTCTATCCTGCTCAGTTGTGGGACAGGGGGCATGGTGGGAGTCGTGGTACAGCCCTCCCACCCACAAACAGCCAGTACAGGGAAGATGGCTACCTACCTGTTAGGTGAGGGTGAACAGTGCAATGGCTGACACGTGCTCTTGGGTGGGGGAGGCCTCTATCCTGCTCAGGTGTGGGACAAGGGGCATGGTGAGAGTCCTGGTACAGCCCTCCCACCCCCAAACAGCCAGTACAAGGAAGATGGCTAGCTACTTGTTGGATGGGGATAAACAGTGCAATGGCTGACGCATGCTCCTAGGTGGGGGAGGCCTCTATCCTGCTCAGGTGTGGGACAGGGGGCATGATGGGAGTCATGGGACAGTCTGCCCACCCCCAAACAGCCAGTACAGGGAAGATGGCTACCTCCCTGTTAGGTGAGGGTGAACAGTTCAATGGCTGACACAGGCTACTGGGTGGGGGAGGCCTCTATCCTGCTCAGGTATGGGACAGGGGGCATGGTGGGAGTCGTGGGACAAGCCTCCCACCCCCAAACAGCCAGTACAGATAAGATGGATACCTACCTGTTAGGTGAGGGTGAACAGTGCAATAGCTGACGCATGCTCCTGGGTGAGAGAGTGCTCCATGCTGCTAGGGTGGAGGACAGGGGGTATGGTGTGAGTCATGGTACAGCTCTCCCACCCCAAACAGTCAATCAATCAATCAATCATTACATTTGTAAGGTGCACTACATACATGTGTGGGTCTCACGGCGCTGAGGGGGGGGCGCTACTGATCGAAGAGCCAGGTCTTGAGGCGTCCTCTGAAGTCCAGCAGGTCCTGGGTCTGCCGTTGGTCGGTGGGGCGGTACAAAAGGGAGTGGTGATGGACGGAGCATCTGAATCAATCAAACATTCACACCCAGTCAAAAGATCTGGATTTAATCCATCACCGTTCTTTAGCCCACTCTGCTACCCCAGTTCAGACATGGCTATATGCAAATCAGTCTGACCCTGTGCCTCATGGGAACAGTCCAGCCCGAACTGCCAAGCCATGCCTTCCCTGGACCAGAAACAAGCTTCCAAGGACCGGTTTCTGGCATTCCAGCCGTCTTCAGCCCGGCTTGCTTGAATCTAGTGGCAAAGTGAGCAAGGGACTCACGTCGGAGCATACCCTGCCACACTTATGGCGGCCAAAAGTGGTACAAAAGGAGGTGGTGATGGACGGAGCATCTGAATCAATCAAACACTCACACCCAGTCAAAAGATCTGGGTTTAATCCATCACCGTTCTTTAGCCCATTCTGCCACCCCAGTTCAGACATGGCTATATGCAAATCAGTCTGACCCTGTGCCTCATGGGAACAGTCCGGCCCGAACTGCCAAGCCATGTCTTCCCTGGACCAGAAAAAGCTTCCGAGGACCGGTTTCTGGCATTCCAGCCGTCTTCAGCCCGGCTTGCTTGAATCCAGTGGCAAAGTGAGCAAGGGACTCACGTCTGAGCATACCCTGCCACACTAATGGCAGCCAAAAGTGGTACAAAAGGGGGTGGTGATGGACGGAGCATCTGAATCAATCAAACACTCACACCCAGTCAAAAGATCTGGGTTTAATCCATCACCGTTCTTTAGCCCACTCTGCCACCCCAGTTCAGACATGGCTATATGCACATCAGTCTGACCCTGTGCCTCATGGGAACAGTCCAGCCCGAACTGCCAAGCCATGTCTTCCCTGGACCGGAAACAAGCTTCCGAGGACCGCTTTCTGGCATTCCAGCCATCTTCAGCCCGGCTTGCTTTAATCCAGTGGCAAAGTGAGCAAGGGACTCACGTCTGAGCATACCCTGCCACACTTATGGCGGCCAAAAGCAGTACAAAAGAGGGTGGTGATGGACGGAGCATCTGAATCAATCAAACACTCACACCCAGTCAAAAGATCTGGGTTTAATCCATCACCGTTCTTTAGTTCACTCTGCCACCCCAGTTCAGACATGGCTATATGCAAATCAGTCTGACTCTGTGCCTCATGGGAACAGTCCAGCCCGAACTGCCAAGCCAGGAGGTCGGTGGGGAGCGTGTTCCAGGTTTTTGCAGTGAGGTAGGAGAAGGATATGCCGCCGTCGGTGGTTTTCCGGATGCGAGGCACTGTGGCGAGGGTGAGGTCGGCAGAGCAGAGACTGTGGGTGGGGTGTAGAAGCTGAGTCGGTCATTGAGGTATGCCGGTCCGGCGTTGAGTAGGGCTTTGTGTGCGTGGGTGAGGAGTTTGAAGGTGATCCTCTTCTCGACGGGGAGCCAGTGTAGGCCTCTTAGGTGGGGTGCGATGTGGCTGCGTCGGGGGATGTCGAGGATCGGTTGTGCTGAGGCGTTCTGGATGTGTTGCAGCCGTCTCAGGAGCTTGGTTGTTGTTCCTGCGTAGAGGGCGTTTTCCTTGTGTCGGAGGAGATCCATTTGAAGATCCTGCGGAGGATTCGGAGGGTGTTGAAGCAGGACGCGGAGACGGCATTGACTTGCTTGGTCATGCGGAGGGCGGAGTCGAGGATGACCCCTAGGTTGAGCGCGTGGTCCGTGGGTTCCAGGGCAGTTCCTAGCAAAGTAGGCCACCACGAGTCATCCCAGGCTGATGGGGTGGGGCCGAGGATGAGGACCTCGGTCTTGTCTGAATTCAGTTTCAGCCTGCTGTCCTTCATCCATTCAGCGACGTCTTCATGCCTCTGTGGAGGTTGTCTTTGGCGGTGTGGGGGTCTTTGTTGGGGGATATGATCAGCTGTGCATCGTCGGCGTAGGAGATGATGTTAAGACTGTGTTGTCGTACGACGTGGGCGAGTGGAGCCATGTAGATATTCTACACTGTCGTGCTGAGGGAGGAACCCTGAGGAACGCCGCAGATGATCTCGGTGGTCTCGGAACGGAAGGGTGGGAGGCGGACTCTCTGGGTTCTGCCGGAGAGGAAGGATGTGGTCCAGGCCAGGGCCTTCTCTTGGATTCTGGCGTCAAAGAGGCGTGTTGTCAGGGTGCGGTGGCAGACCGTGTCGAAGGCTGCTGATAGGTCCATGAGGATGAGGGCGACTGTTTCTCCTTTGTCCATGAGGATCCTGATGTCGTCAGTGGCAGGGATGATCAGGTCTCGGTGTTGTGGTTGCTGCGGAAGCCAGATAGGGATGGGTCCAGGATGTTGTTGTCTTCGAGGTGGCGGGTCAGCTGTCTGTTGACGATCTTCTCTGTGACTTTCACCGGGAAGGGGAGCAAGGAGATGGGCCGGAAGTTTTTGAGGTCTTTGGGGTCCGCCTTGGGTGTCTTCAGCAGGGCGTGGATCTCGGCGTGCTTCCAGCTCTTCGGGAAGGTTGCTGTCTCAATGGAGATGTTGATTGTTTTCTTGAGATGTGGTGCGATGGCTGTGCAGGCGTTGTTGAAGATGTGGTCAGGGCATGGGTCGGATGGGGATCCGGAGTGGATGGAGTTTATGGTCTTGATGGTGTCTTCGACGCTGACGTTGGACTAGGTGATCAGATGACTGATGCGGGTGGGGGTTGCGGGGGTGGTGGTCTCGACGGCGGAGGTGCGGATGTCGGTGTTGAAGCTGTCGTGGATGTCGGTGATCTTGCGGTGGAAGAAGGTGGCCAGTAAGTCGCACAGGTCTTGTGATGGTGGAATGTCGTTGGTTTTGGAGCTGGGGTTGGAGAGTTCATTCACGATGTTGAAGAGCTCTTTGCTGTTGTGTGCGTTGTTGTCCAGGCGGTCCTTGAAGGCGGTCCTCTTGGCGGTCCTGATGAGTTGGTGGTGTCTGCGGGTGGCGTCCTTGAGAGTGGTGTAGCTGTCTGGTGTTCGGTCACTGAGCCTGTTCTTTTCCAGCTTCCGTGTGCTTGGAGGTCTGGAGGTCTTTGGTGAACCATGCGGCTTTTTTATTAGTGTGATTGGTTGCGGAGGTCTTGAGTGGGGCTAGGATTTCCGCGCAGTTGTTGATTCACTGTTTGAGATTGATGGCGGTGGTGTCAGGGTCGGTGGGGTCTGCGGGATGTTCCAGGGCGAGGGCGGTGGTCAGTTGGTCCTCGGTGATCTTGCTCCAGCGGCAGCGTGGCAGCTGTTGGGTGTGGTGGTGTATGGTGGGTTTCCTGAAGGTGAAGTGCACGCATCAGTGGTCTGTTTAGTGGGGTTCGGTGGTGTGGTTGAAGGAGACGTGGGGCTTGCGGAGAAGATGGGGTCAAGTGTGTGGCCAGCGTGGGTGGGTGTAGTCACGAGCTGTTTGAGTCCGAGGTTTGCAAGGTTGTCGATCAGGGTGGTGGAGTTGGTATTGTAGTTGTCTCGAGGTGGAAGTTCAGGTCCCTGAGGAGGATGTAATCCGTGGAGGCGAGGGCGTGGGTGCTGATGAGGTCATCGAAGGTGTCGCTAAACTGCGGTCGGGGTCCGGGTGGTCTGTAGACGAGTGTTCCTCTGAGGGTGGTGTTGGGGTCGGTGTGGATCTGGAAGTGCATGTGCTCGGCAGTGATTGAGGGTGTCGTCGGTGTTGGTCAAGACTCTGAGGGTGTCCTTGTGGATGATGGCTTTTCCCCTCTGTTAGAACCGGCTGTCTCTAGTTGGCAGAGGTATACACTTCTGACAAATAGGGACACTCCTTTTCTAGTCAGGGCAAGGGGATCACACCCTTCGATAACCCCTGCTCACCCCCTTGGTAGCTTGGCAGAGCAGAACAGGCTTATCTCAGAGGCTGTGTGTTAAGCAATTATGACCACGTACAGTAATACAGTGAATACACTACAAATGGACACGACACCGTAGTATTATAAAAATAAGTATTTTTATATAAGGCTTAGCACAAGACCAAAATAACGGCAAAACTGTACACAATCGGAATAAATACGTTCGGGAAGGAAAAAGGATAGTTCAAAGGTAGTTTCTTCTTTAGCACAAGAGTCTTTTGTATCAAGCAAATCTTCTTCTTGGAAACACAGTTCTTTAGCAACAGGGTAACTCACACGGGAGCTACACAACGCTGGGCAGAGATAATCCACAGGTTCGGCGTCAACCGCGAGGAGCGCTGCGTCGGGCCTGGAGCCACATGGACCCCCAACAACACAGTACCTTAGGAAAATAAAGCACACGATGATCAGCGGCGTCGAGCAATCCGGCGTCGCGTCTCCGGTGTCGATCAGGCCTCAGCAGGCGTTGTCGATGATGCAGTTGCACAGAGTGAGCAGCGCTCACAGCGTCGAAGGGCACACGGTTGATGCGATCAGCAGCGGGGCAGACACGAGGTCCTCTGGAGTTAGAGCCGTACTCCTACTCACTGGCGTTGCTGCTGGCGTCGGTTGGGCCCAGCGTCCGATTGTCGTGGTTGCTGGTTCTTTCGGAGATGCTGGATTCACACTTCCAGCAGATAGCACTTTGTAGCAGGTGAAGTCCTTTAGCCCTGTGACTTCGGCAGGAGACTGGCACTCTTCCAGTCCTTGGAGATTTTCTTAGCAAGCGTGAGAGTACACACACAGTTCGTCTCTCCTGGTTCCTTGGCAAAAATAAAGAAGCACTGCAGGATTCCCCCAACAACAGCACACTGGCAGAAGGGGTAGGCAGTCCTTTAGATCAACAGGCTTCTTGTCCTTGGTTACAGGGTTCCTTGTCAGAAGTGATCTGATTTCCTAGTTCAGGGGTCCTCTTCTTATACCCCTTTTCGTCTTTGATCCCTTTGTCTATGCCGGGGGTTTCCCAACATCCTGGGTCTGTGGTGGGTGGAGCTAGGCAGTAGCACCTGGCCTATTCCTTGAGCCGGGCCGGGTCCTCAGACGCCCCGCAGGAGGTCGAGCCAGCATTGACACTGGCAGGAGCAGAGCTATCGCCCTCCTGGCAGGAGGTGGGGCTAGGATCGTCCATGGCAGGTACAGAGCCATCAGTCGCTCGGCAGGAGGTGGAGCCAGCATTGTATCAGGCGAGGCAGGCTATCAACAACTACTCTCCCCCTACTCTCAACGTAATGTCCCACTCATCCCACACTGACTCATCCAGACCTCTTGGAGCCACCCAGCTCCTGTCACACACACGCAAGACCAGCAGAGACCAGATATGGTTAGACAAGAAAATAGACACTTTCTAAAAGTGCTATTTTCGAACCCAGAGTCCAAAGACCATCCACACCAACGGATGCGTAATTAAACCCCGAGTTCAGGGATACCAAACTCGACATTGCACCATGCTCCCCGGGCCAGCTAGGATTATAGCGTTAATAACCCCGGCGGCCCATTCTATCCAACGGAGAGCAGGCTACCTCGCAATAGTGAAGCCCTAAGATGGCGGCACTTCACTATCAGGACATGCCAACTTGGTCAGGCTTGTCCTACCTTACACTTACAATGCACCCTGCCCATGGGCCTACCATAGGGGTGACTAACATGAAGCCAAGGGAAGGTTGGAGGGGCTGGCAAGTAGGTATACCTGCGCAGCCGACGTGACAGTGCAGGACTGCACGTGGGTCTCGCACTGACCGACCCGTAGACATTCGTTTACAAGGCCGCTCCTGTGGGTGGCACAACACGTGCTGCAAGCCCACGAGCAGCATTTGTATTTACAAGCCCTGGCACTCCTGGTGCACTAGACTAGGGGCTGACAGTAAACCAAATAAGCCAAACATGGATACAATAGATACATCATTTTAACAGAAGGAGCACTTGCGCTATGGCACTGATCAGCAGTGACACGGCGCCCAAAGCATATACCAGCAAAACATCGTAACACAGTAGAGGCAAACAGAAAAATTGGAGGAGAGACTCAAGCCAATGATGTCAGGTCTAACACGTGTCCCCTCCAGCTGAAATGTGGGGAGAACTACCCTTAACCTAGGGAGTCCTCATCACTAAGGCGGAAAAATCTGGACAGACCATCAGCATTGGCGTGATCTGTACCAGGGCGGTGTTCTACCGTAAAGTCCATCCCCTGTAGAGCAATGGACCACCTCAACAGTTTTGGATTCTCACCCCTCATTTGCATTAACCATCTGAGGGGCCTGTGGTCTGTCTGAACCCGGAAGTGAGTCCCAAACAGGTAGGGTCTTTGCTTCTTCAGCGCCCAGACCACAGCAAATGCTTCTCTCTCTATCGCACTCCACCTCGTTTCCCTGGGAAGTAACCTCCTACTGATGAAGGCTACAGGCAAGTCTCGGCCCTCTTCATTCACCTGAGCTAGAACAGCCCCCACGCCATGCTCTGAAGCGTCCGTCTGAACAATGAATTCTTTCGAAAAGTCGGGTGCTTGGAGTATAGGTGCTGTGCACATTGCAGTTTTCAGGGTGTCAAAGGCCGTTTGACAGGCATCAGTCCAGATCACGTTTCGTGGCTGCTTCCTGGAAGTCAGCGAAGTCAAGGGGTGCACAATGTTACCGTAATCCTTGACAAACCTCCTGTAATAACCCGTGAGTCCTAAGAAGGCTCTCACCTGTGTTTGGGTTTTGGGAGGTGCCCAAGCCAGGATGGTATCAATCTTGGGTTGCAGGGGGGCCACCTTACCACTCCCTACTTGGTGCCCCAAGTACACCACAGAACCCTGCCCAATCTGGCACTTACTGGCCTTGATTGTGAGGCCTGCTCCGCGCAGGGCCAACAACACTTCCTGGAGGTGACGCAAGTGTTCCTCCCAGCTGGCGCTGAACACTGCGATGTCGTCCAGGTAGGCGGCGCTGAATTCCTCCAGTCCAGCCAAGACCTGGTTGACCAACCTCTGGAAGGTGGCGGGGGCATTCTTCATCCCAAAGGGCATCACCCGGAACTGGTATAGCCCATCTGGTGTGGAGAATGCTGACCTCTCTTTTGCCCCATCAGTCAAGGCGATCTGCCAGTACCCAGACGTCAAGTCAAACGTACTAAGGTACCGGGCAGCCCCCAACCGATCGATGAGCTCATCAGCTCTGGGGATGGGGTGCGCGTCAGTCTTCGTGACTGAATTGAGCCCTCGGTAGTCCACGCAGAACCGGAGTTCTGGTGAAGCACCAGGCGCTGCAGCCTTCGGGACCAAGACCACTGGGCTGGCCCAAGGACTGCTAGAGGACTCAATCACCCCTAACGCGAACATTTTGGAGACCTCCTCCTTAATGTACGCTCGGACCTTGTCAGTCACCCTGTAAGCCTTGTGCTTCACAGGAGGGCTGTCTCCGGTGTCAACGTCATGGACACACCAATGCGTGACACCCGGAACCAAGGAAAACAGATCCGGGAATTGTCCCAACAGGTGGCGACAATCCTGTTTCTGCTCAAGGGTCAGTGTGTCAGAAAGGACCACACCATCCACTGACCCGTCTTGCTCTTTAGCATACAGGAGGTCAGGAAGAGGCTCACTCTCCTCCTCCGTTCCATCATCTGTAGCTAGGAGCATGCCCACTTCGGACCTTTCTAAGTGGGGCTTCAAACGGTTGACATGCAGGACCCGCAAGGGGTTCCTGGGAGATTTCAAGTCCACCAGGTAGGTGACATCGCTCTTCTTCTCCACAACCTTAAACGGTCCAGTCCACCTGTCCTTGAGCGCACAAGGTTCCACAGGGGACATGACCCACACTTCCTGACCAGGCTGAAGCTCTACCAGAGTGGCATTCCGGTCGTACCATCGCTTCATCTCCTCCTGGCTGGCCTCCAGATTTGCCTGAGCAAGTTCTCTGAAGCGCCGAGTCTGGTTCCGAAAGGCCAGCATGTAGCTGTATACATCCTGGGGAGGTTTCCTGGGAGATTGCTCCCAGCCTTCCTTGACCAGACTCAAAGGTCCTCTTACCGGGTGACCGTATAAGAGCTCAAAGGGGCTGAACCCTAGAGCCTTTTGTGGCACCTCACGGTAAGCAAACAACAGGCATGGCAAGAGGACGTCCCATTTCCGCCTCATTGGTTCTTCAAGACCCATAATCATGCCTTTCAGGGTCCGGTTGAATCTCTCAACCAGCCCGTTTCCTTGAGGGTGGTAAGGAGTGGTGAACTTGTAGGTTACCCCACACTCCTTCCACAGAGACTTCATATAGTTCGAAATGAAGTTGGTGCCTCGGTCGGACACCACCTCTCTGGGGAACCCCATCCGGGAGAAAACACCCATCAGTGCCCGTCCCACCACGGGGGCCGTCACTGTCCTGAGAGGGATGGCTTCCGGGTACCTTGTGGCATGGTCCACCAAGACCAGGATGAACCTGTTGCCCAGGGCTGTCTTGGGGTCCAGGGGCCCAACAATGTCAATACCCACCCGGTCAAAGGGGGTACTGACCACCGGAAAAGGTTGGAGGGGAGCCTTCTGCTTCCTTCCGCTTTTCCCACTTGCCTGGCAAGTGCGACAAGTCTTGCAATGGATGTCTACATCCCTACGCATCTGAGGCCAATAAAAATGGGTTACAAGCCTGTCATAGGTCTTGTCCTGCCCCAGATGTCCAGCTAACGGTACGTCATGAGCCAAACCCAGTAGGAAGGCTCTGAAGCGCTGGGGTACCACCAGCACACGGGCTGACCCAGGCTCAGCAGCCTTAGGCTCGCTATACAGGAGGTCGTTCTCCCAGTACACAAAATGTGACCCTGACTGATCACCTGAGGATTGGGCTGAGGCCTGCTGCCTCATGCCCACAAGAGAAGGGCACTCTTTCTGTTCCGCACAGAATTCCTCCCTGGAGGGACCACCATCCTGCTGCCAGTGGGTCAGCTCGGGCAGATCTCCCAGTTCGGCAATTTGTTCCCCGGTGGGCTCCAGGGCATCCCCCTCAGGGTCTACCTCCTTCTGGACCACGGGAACAACGGGGGCCGGTTTCCCGCGCCTCCTGCCTCTTCTCTTCACAGCTGGGTCCTGGGCCGTACTTTCAGGCTCCGGGACCCCATCAACACCCTTACTCGCTGCCATGGATCGAGTGGTTGCACACACCCACTCTGGCACACCCAACATTTTCAAGTGCGCCGCTCTCTCCACCTTAGCCCAAGGGGAGTCTTCCAAATCATTGCCCAGGAGACAGTCGACAGGCATGGCGGGCCTCACAGCAACTTGAAGAGTACCTGAAACTCCCCCCCATTCAAAGGAAACCTGAGCCACCTCACACTCTTTCTGGGAGTTATTGGCAGCTATCACGGGGTAGAATGCGTGGGGAACCACCTGCTCTCTGGACACCAAGTGACACTTGACAGCTGTCACACTCGCTCCGGTGTCTCTGAGAGCTTCCACTCTCTGGCCATTAATGGTCACCCACTGCCTATATTTACTAGTGTTACTAGGCAGAGGGGGTGGAGGGACCATTTGCATGTCTCCTAGCGAGACCAGGGACATTTCTGCGGGATCCCTCCCACCATGGGCAACCATCTCCTCCCCTCCCAAGGCTACACTTGCCAACTGACGAGGGGGTGCACGCGGCGGTGCATTCGAATCCTTCTTGGGACACTGGGGGTCATAAAACCGGTGTCCCACCTGCCCACAACCGTAGCAGGTTAGGGGGCCCCTATGAACAGGTTTACCCGTCGGGGCCCCTGACTTCTTCTCAGGGGGAGGCTGGGAACCCTTCCCTTGGTTCCCTTGGGGATTACTTTGGGGCCCTTTCTGAGACTCCTTCTGTTTACCCTTGTCCCCCCCACTCTTCTGCTGGGGACCCTGCCCACCTTTGGCTGAGTCTCCCACTGGACCCTTGTGGACCCTGGTACTGACCCAGCGGTCCGCCTCCTCAGCAAGTTTTCTAGGGTTAGATATCTTGCTATCAATCAGGTGCTGGCGCAGCTCTGGAAAACAGTTATTAGACAAGTGCTCCCACGCAAACAAATCATAGAGAGCTTCATAACTTTCCACTTTGCTGCCCTTTACCCAACCATCCATGGCTCTGCAAAAATAAGACACATATTCAACCCACGTCGTACCAGGCAACTTCTTACATTCTCTAAAAGCTTGTCTGTACTGCTCGGGGGTTAAACCATATCGCAACATTAAAGCATCTTTCATATGAGCATACGACATCCTATCCGCAACAGGCATGTCTAACAAGGTATCTCTTCCCTCATTCACAAAGCGACCCCACAACCCCGCTCCCCAATTCTTCTCAGGGACCTGGTGGGCCAACAATGCTAACTCATATGCTTTAAACCATTGACCAATATCTTCATTCTTATTGTAATCTTTGATCACATCTTTCGGGAAGTAAAACTTACTTTCTGCAGGCTCGGATGGAATGCTGCCACCAGAGGGATTCAATTCTAACTTTTTAGCTTGGATATCCAGTTCCCTCAACCTGGCTTCACGCTCCAAAGCTAACTTCTCTCGTTCAAACTCCAACTTTTTGATCTCTAAATCAGCTTCCCTTCTACCTCTCGCATTTTCTAACTCCAACTGCCCATTTATCTTTAGCCTTGCCATCTCCATGTTGTAAGCTCGCTCTTTCGCCCTTTCTTCTCTTTCTTCAGGGGAAAGACCTTTGGAGGAAACACTGCTTCCGGGAGAGGCCACAGGTCCATTCACTGGCACCTCCTCATCCCCTTCCTCTGTGGGTACCACCACCACATCAGAGGGATTTCTGGACTCCCACCAGGCCTGCAATGCTTTATAAAAATCATCTTTTCTCGAGAGGCCGGTGGTAGGAACTTCAAACTGGTTGCAAAAGTGTTTCAGCTCATCTTTCTTGTATTTCTTTAGCTTACTCCTCTCGAACTCCTCCACAACAACGATAGCAGGGGCAGTGACTCCGTTGTCACTCATGGTTAAACTGGCAGTGTTCAGAAAATCAAGTTTCAGGAAAGCGGAGAACAAAAATAGGATCCTTCCGAATCAGATTGTGACTGCGTTATGGTCTGCTTTCACTATGTAGCGCACACTAATCACTGTACATGGGTCATAAATGCAAGGTCCAAATCCTCACCGCTGCATCCAATGTTAGAACCGGCTGTCTCTAGTTGGCAGAGGTATACACTTCTGACAAATAGGGACACTCCTTTTCTAGTCAGGGCAAGGGGATCACACCCTTCGATAACCCCTGCTCACCCCCTTGGTAGCTTGGCAGAGCAGAACAGGCTTATCTCAGAGGCTGTGTGTTAAGCAATTATGACCACGTACAGTAATACAGTGAATACACTACAAATGGACACGACACCGTAGTATTATAAAAATAAGTATTTTTATATAAGGCTTAGCACAAGACCAAAATAACGGCAAAACTGTACACAATCGGAATAAATACGTTCGGGAAGGAAAAAGGATAGTTCAAAGGTAGTTTCTTCTTTAGCACAAGAGTCTTTTGTATCAAGCAAATCTTCTTCTTGGAAACACAGTTCTTTAGCAACAGGGTAACTCACACGGGAGCTACACAACGCTGGGCAGAGATAACCCACAGGTTCGGCGTCGACCGCGAGGAGCGCTGCGTCGGGCCTGGAGCCACACGGACCCCCAACAACACAGTACCTTAGGAAAATGAAGCACGCGATGATCAGCGGCGTCGAGCAATCCGGCGTCGCGTCTCCGGTGTCGATCAGGCCTCAGCAGGCGTTGTCGATGATGCAGTTGCACAGAGTGAGCAGCGCTCACGGCGTCGAAGGGCACACGGTTGATGCGATCAGCAGCGGGGCAGACACGAGGTCCTCTGGAGTTAGAGCCGTACTCCTACTCACTGGCGTTGCTGCTAGCGTCGGTTGGGCCCAGCGTCCGATCGTCGTGGTTGCTGGTTCTTTCGGAGATGCTGGATTCACACTTCCAGCAGATAGCACTTTGTAGCAGGTGAAGTCCTTTAGCCCTGTGACTTCGGCAGGAGACTGGCACTCTACCAGTCCTTGGAGATTTTCTTAGCAAGCGTGAGAGTACACACACAGTTCCTCTCTCCTGGTTCCTTGGCAAAAATAAAGAAGCACTGCAGGATTCCCCCAACAACAGCACACTGGCAGAAGGGGTAGGCAGTCCTTTAGATCAACAGGCTTCTTGTCCTTGGTTACAGGGTTCCTTGTCAGAAGTGATCTGATTTCCTAGTTCAGGGGTCCTCTTCTTATACCCCTTTTCGTCTTTGATCCCTTTGTCTATGCCGGGGGTTTCCCAACATCCTGGGTCTGTGGTGGGTGGAGCTAAGCAGTAGCACCTGGCCTATTCATTGAGCCGGGCCGGGTCCTCAGACGCCCCGCAGGAGGTGGAGCCAGCATTGACACTGGCAGGAGCAGAGCTATCGCCCTCCTGGCAGGAGGTGGGGCTAGGATCGTCCATGGCAGGTACAGAGCCATCAGTCGCTCGGCAGGAGGTGGAGCCAGCATTGTATCAGGCGAGGCAGGCTATCAACAACTACTCTCCCCCTACTCTCAACGTAATGTCCCACTCATCCCACACTGACTCATCCAGACCTCTTGGAGCCACCCAGCTCCTGTCACACACACGCAAGACCAGCAGAGACCAGATATGGTTAGACAAGAAAATAGACACTTTCTAAAAGTGCTATTTTCGAACCCAGAGTCCAAAGACCATCCACACCAACGGATGCGTAATTAAACCCCGAGTTCAGGGATACCAAACTCGACATTGCACCATGCTCCCCGGGCCAGCTAGGATTATAGCAATAATAACCCCGGCGGCCCATTCTATCCAACGGAGAGCAGGCTACCTCGCAATAGTGAAGCCCTAAGATGGCGGCACTTCACTATCAGGACATGCCAACTTGGTCAGGCTTGTCCTACCTTACACTTACAATGCACCCTGCCCATGGGCCTACCATAGGGGTGACTAACATGAAGCCAAGGGAAGGTTGGAGGGGCTGGCAAGTAGGTATACCTGCGCAGCCGACGTGACAGTGCAGGACTGCACGTGGGTCTCGCAATGACCGACCCGTAGACATTCGTTTACAAGGCCTCTCCTGTGGGTGGCACAACACGTGCTGCAAGCCCACGAGCGGCATTTGTATTTACAAGCCCTGGCACTCCTGGTGCACTAGACTAGGGGCTGACAGTAAACCAAATAAGCCAAACATGGATACAATAGATACATCATTTTAACAGAGGGAGCACTTGCGCTATGGCACTGATCAGCAGTGACACGGCGCCCAAAGCATATACCAGCAAAACATCGTAACACAGTAGAGGCAAACAGAAAAAATGGAGGAGAGACTCAAGCCAATGATGTCAGGTCTAACACCCTCCCACTCCATTGGCGCGGTCTCTGCGGGAGATCTTGTAGCCCTCTGGGATGGCTAGGGCGATGTCTGGTGCCAATGCGGCGTTCAGCCAGGTCTCCGTCAGGAAGGCGACGTCGGGTGTGGTTGCGTTTAGGAGGTCCCAGAGTTTGATGGCGTGCTTGCGATGGGAGCAGGTGTTTAGCAGGATGCATCGGAGGTGGTTGGGTTCTCTGGTTGCTGGTTTGGTGGGCTGGATGCTGGTAAAGCTGCAGTTCCGGCAGGTGAAGGGTCCTTGGGTGCGCTTCGGGGTGGCCCGGTAGCAGGAGTGATCTCATTCGGGGTTGAGTGTGTGCAGGGTGCCGGAGTCGAAGTGCAGTCTGGTGTTCTGGCAGCCTCGGGGTCTAGGGGTTCTGGTGCTGGGCGCAGTCCGGGCCGGACGGGCGCAGACAGGATTACCTCTGGCACACCTCTGGGGCACCAGCGGCTCACCCCCTGCGCGCGGCCGTCATTTAAGGCAGGAAGGGAGGGAGGAGCAGCTGGGAGGGAAGATGGCTACCTACCTGTTAGGTGAAGGTGAACAGTGCAATGGCTGACACATGCTCCTGGGTGGGGGAGGCCTCTATCCTGCTCAGGTGTGAGACAGGGGGCATGGTGGGAGTTGTGGGACAGGCCTCCCACCCCAAACAAGCCTCCCAAACAAGATGGCTAACTACCTGTAAGTTTGTTTGGTGAACAGTGCAATGGCTGACACATGCTCCTGGGTGGGGGAGTGCTCCATGATGCTGGGGTGTGGGACAGGGGGCATGTTGGGAGTCATGGGCCAGCCCTCCCACCCCAAAACAGCCAGTACAGGGAAGATGGCTACCTACCTGTTAGGTGAGGGTGAACAGTGCAATGGCTGACACATGCTCCTGTGTGGGGGAGGCTTCTACCTGCTCAGGTGTAGGACAGGGGGCATGGTGGGAGTCGTGGTACAGACATTCCTCCCCCAAACAAGCCTCCCAAGCAAGATGGCTAGCTACCTGTTAGGTGAGGGTGAACAATGCAATGGTGTTTTTGTTGTGCAAGGAAGTATTTGTTAGTGTGTTGGTTGCCATTTATTTGTACTTACCAGCCTCCATTCCCCCGGCTACTCCTGTGAGACTCTCAGGATGCAGTATGGCAAGCACCTTCTCCTCCCCTTGTGTGAATGTTTTCTGTGGGATGGGAGGGCCACTGCCAGTACGGTTAGCCAGGTCCCAGTTCTTGCTCCTCCTCTCTTTGACAACCCTCTTCAGATCATGCCAGCGCTTCATGATCTCCTTCTTGGATCGCGGGGTGGTCCCTACTGCATTGATCCTTTGAACTATCCTTTCCCTCATTTATGTCCTTGTGGCTAATGGTGTCAGTTGGACCAGGCTACCAAACAATTGTGGTTCCACTCTCACTATCTCTTTTACCATGACTGTCCACTCCCTCTCTGTGAATTTGGGCATTTTCTGGGCTGCCATGGTGCGTGGTGTTTGAAGTGTTTGTGGGTGCAGGGGTGTGTGTGGTGGGGGTGGTGTTGATGTATGAGGTGTGTTGTGTGCTGGGGGATTATTGCTGCTGGTGTGATTGTGGTAGTGATGGTGGTAGTGGTGGTGTGTGTGCTGTGTTGTTTTGCCTCTCCTGTCAGATGTGGTGTATGGCCTTCTATTCTGGAGTGTAGCAAAGGATTGTGGTCAGTGAAGGGGCTGGTTTTATACTCAGCTGTGTGGGTGTGTCCAAATGGGATTTTGCTGTGAGGTGTGTTGAGGGTGTTGTCCTGGGAATTGTAATTTTTTGGGCATATGTTTTTTCATTGGTATGTGTTTTGTGTATATGGAGGGCATGGCTACTTTGATTTGTGCTAAGTTTGACATTGTTGCAGTGTTTTGGCATCGTCTGCCATGTTTTTCATGTACCGTCCGCTGCGGTGGCTATACTGCAGCTCTTCCGCTGTCTATTCAATTCACTCCTATGTGCGACGGCGGCGGTGGTCGGAAACAGCGAATCGTACCACGGGACAATCGGGGATATCCTAATTTCCTGTGCGGTGTCTTCGGTTTTTTTTGCGACCACCGCGGTCGTTTTCTGGACGTCACCGCCCGCGTCA
This sequence comes from Lissotriton vulgaris, assembly GCF_964263255.1. Classification (NCBI taxonomy): domain Eukaryota; kingdom Metazoa; phylum Chordata; class Amphibia; order Caudata; family Salamandridae; genus Lissotriton; species Lissotriton vulgaris. The sequence continues at coordinate 53,093 of NW_028244868.1, forward strand.
GGCGGTTTTGGTTTGCCCGCTACCGCTGCGGTCGGTCTTTTTTGGTGGTTGTACCTAATTTGACTGCTGGTTTATCGGTGGTCCCAGTGGGCAGTTGTTTCCCGCCTCCATGGCGGTCGGGGTGGTTTTCCACCCGCTATCCTAATGAGGCCCTAAGTGCCTTTGATGGTGAAAACAACGTAGCATGAACAGACTTTCAAGGAGCTGATAGTGGCCATTTGGGTTCGCATGTGAAGTAGTGGTGTTTAATGTTGCATCCACTAAGGCTAAGTCCAATAAGAATGTGAGAATGTTTTTTTTTTCCAGATTCCAGTGACTGCATAAACATACATGATCCTGGTGTCTGGTGAATCCACTGCATGGTGTACTGTAAAACAAAAACTAATAAGCAGGAATTTTCGATTTGTGTGTCAATGGGTGATGTGAGAGGCTTGTAGTGGGATTATGGTGAATTGCTGTTGGCGCTGGTGTATGGTGTGGTAAAAAATGGTAAGGTATTTCTGTGTGCAAGTGAGGATGTGAATGGGGTGGAGTGTTATAAGCAAATGGTTAAAAACTCACTCTACATATGTGTCTGCTCTATATTTCTTTCCACACTTCAAGGACACAAACTGAACTCACGCCCTTTATCCTTGTTGTATTATAAGTTTTGCTCAGGAAGCACAGCTTAAGCTGAGGCAGTGCCACCTGATTGGCTTGTGTGACATGGGATGATTAATTGTTTGAGCAAGACAATACCTACTTGCCTACTAGGAAGTGTGGATACCTTCTGCGTTACTAACAGTAAAAACTGCTACTGTAAAAATAATGTTCTTTTGCATCCTTTTTTTTGCATGCTACCCATCTCAAGTGGGTTGTTGAAAATGTCTCCTTTCCACCAAGAAAATAATTGCAGGGCCAAGAAGTCTGCTGGGAGTTATATATTTCAGGATCACCAACAAGAGCACGAAAAAGACTTCCATATTTACAAGAGGATATCGCCACCATAATGCCACTTTTAGCGATGTTCCGGTTGCGATATCCCCCTCTCCTTATTTACAAAGTGGCATTAAGCTACTTAACGAGGTTTAACGCCACTGTGTAAATAAGGCACCTTTTCTTGTGTCACTTAGGGCCTGATTACGATGGTATTGGAAAAGGCTTCGACTGTCAGTCAGAGCCTTTCTGCTGACATCATAATATGTTGTACGGATTCCTCTCTAACCACCTCATTACAATGGAGGCGGTCCAAAATGAATCCAATTGGTCATTCCAACTGGCTTCCGACAGGCTCGGAGACCCCGTCCGACAGTCAGAATGCTGTCAGTTATCCCAAGGGCAGCTCTTTCAGCCTGAGGGATTACGATGTTGAATTTCGACAGCCTTTCTGTGCCTGCCTTTCCAGGGGTGCACGGCCTCTAGTTGGAGTCTGTGGGGGAACCTATGGTGTCACCCTGTTGATCCCTGCGCCTGTGGTAGACACCTTCATCTAAATCTGAACCTGAAGGTTACTGCCACGTGTGTAGTTATGAACTGCACCTCCCAGTTTACAATGGGGGGATGTATTCAGTGTTCGGTCGCATCCTAATCAGTCGGTCAGGACCGCCGACCGGGTGGCAGTTGTTCCCTTGACCAATACGATGATGAGCAGAGGAAACTCCGCCCGACATTGTAATGATGCCCTTATTGTAAAAGGGGACGCAATGGGTGTTACAGTGGGCATTCCACTGCAACACCCATTGGTTTTTTATTGCTGCCCCAGATTTACAAGGATGGGACAGCCCAAAAGTTAGGACCAGGGAATAGAAGGGTGATATGAGGAGAAATTATTAATTTTTCCTCATTTTTTGCTCTTTCCATGTGTGCTGCATTTTGCAGCACACCTAGAAAGAGAAAAGCACCTTTCAAGATTGTTTATGTGCAGGAAGGTATCTATTCCTGTACATAAAAAATCGACGCTGTATCGCAGGCACCCTTGCAACATGGCGCAAGGGCACCTGCACTGGCGCCAG